>NW_027315873.1:0-129593 GCF_026437365.1 Eucyclogobius newberryi
TGTGTCTTTAGAGCTTTATAACACTCTGAGATGTGTCTTAGAGCTTTATACACTCTGAGGTGTGTCTTTAGAGCTTTATACACTCTGAAGTGTGTCTTTAGAGCTTTGTAAACTCTGAGGTGTGTCTTTAGAGCTTTATAACACTCTGAGGTGTGTCTTTAGAGCTTTATAACACTCTGAGGTGTGTCTTTAGAGCTTTATACACTCTGAGATGTGTCTTTAGAGCTTTATACACTCTGAGGTGTGTCTTTAGAGCTTTATAACACTCTGAGATGTGTCTTTAGAGCTTTATACACTCTGAGGTGTGTCTTTAGAGCTTTATACACTCTGAGGTGTGTCTTTAGAGCTTTATAACACTCTGAGGTGTGTCTTTAGAGCTTTGTATCACTCTGAGGTGTGTCTTTAGAGCTTTATACACTCTGAGATGTGTTTAGAGCTTTATAACACTCTGAGGTGTGTCTTTAGAGCTTTATATCACTCTGAGGTGTGTCTTTAGAGCTTTATACACTCTGAGATGTGTCTTTAGAGCTTTATAACACTCTGAGGTGTGTCTTTAGAGCTTTATACACTCTGAGGTGTGTCTTTAGAGCTTTATATCACTCTGAGGTGTGTCTTTAGAGCTTTATAACACTCTGAGATGTGTCTTTAGAGCTTTATAACGCTCTGAGGTGTGTCTTAGAGCTTTATATCACTCTGAGGTGTGTCTTTAGAGCTTTATATCACTCTGAGGTGTGTCTTTAGAGCTTTATAACACTCTGAGATGTGTCTTAGAGCTTTATACACTCTGAGGTGTGTCTTTAGAGCTTTATAACACTCTGAGGTGTGTCTTTAGAGCTTTATAACACTCTGAGATGTGTCTTTAGAGCTTTATACACTCTGAGGTGTGTCTTTAGAGCTTTATATCACTCTGAGGTGTGTCTTTAGAGCTTTATAACACTCTGAGGTGTGTCTTTAAAGCTTTATAACACTCTGAGGTGTGTCTTTAGAGCTTTATAACACTCTGAGGTGTGTCTTTAGAGCTTTATACCACTCTGAGGTGTGTCTTTAGAGCTTTATAACACTCTGAGGTGTGTCTTTAGAGCTTTATAACACTCTGAGGTGTGTCTTTAGAGCTTTATATCTCTCTGAGGTGTGTCTTTAGAGCTTTATACACTCTGAGATGTGTCTTTAGAGCTTTATACACTCTGAGGTGTGTCTTTAGAGCTTTATACACTCTGAGATGTGTCTTTAGAGCTTTATAACACTCTGAGGTGTGTCTTTAGAGCTTTATACACTCTGAGGTGTGTCTTTAGAGCTTTATACACTCCGAGGTGTGTCTTTAGAGCTTTATAACACTCTGAGGTGTGTCTTTAGAGCTTTATAACACTCTGAGGTGTGTCTTTAGAGCTTTATAACACTCTGAGGTGTGTCTTTAGAGCTTTAAAACACTCTGAGGTGTGTCTTTAGAGCTTCATACACTCTGAGGTGTGTCTTTAGAGCTTTATAACACTCTGAGGTGTGTCTTTAGAGCTTTATATCACTCTGAGGTGTGTCTTTAGAGCTTTATAACACTCTGAGGTGTGTTGTTTAGAGCTTTATACACTCTGAGGTGTGTCTTTAGAGCTTTATATCACTCTGAGGTGTGTCTTAGAGCTTTATAACACTCTGAGGTGTGTCTTTAGAGCTTTATAACACTCTGAGGTGTGTCTTTAGAGCTTTATACCACTCTGAGGTGTGTCTTTAGAGCTTTATAACACTCTGAGGTGTGTCTTTAGAGCTTTATACACTCTGAGGTGTGTCTTTAGAGCTTTATACACTCTGAGATGTGTCTTTAGAGCTTTATATCACTCTGAGGTGTGTCTTTAGAGCTTTATACACTCTGAGATGTGTCTTTAGAGCTTTATAACACTCTGAGGTGTGTCTTTAGAGCTTTATAACACTCTGAGATGTGTCTTTAGAGCTTTATACACTCTGAGGTGTGTCTTAGAGCTTTTATACACTCTGAAGTGTGTCTTTAGAGCTTTGTAAACTCTGAGGTGTGTCTTTAGAGCTTTATAACACTCTGAGGTGTGTCTTTAGAGCTTTATAACACTCTGAGGTGTGTCTTTAGAGCTTTATACACTCTGAGATGTGTCTTTAGAGCTTTATACACTCTGAGGTGTGTCTTTAGAGCTTTATAACACTCTGAGATGTGTCTTTAGAGCTTTATACACTCTGAGGTGTGTCTTTAGAGCTTTATACACTCTGAGGTGTGTCTTTAGAGCTTTATAACACTCTGAGGTGTGTCTTTAGAGCTTTGTATCACTCTGAGGTGTGTCTTTAGAGCTTTATACACTCTGAGATGTGTTTAGAGCTTTATAACACTCTGAGGTGTGTCTTTAGAGCTTTATATCACTCTGAGGTGTGTCTTTAGAGCTTTATACACTCTGAGATGTGTCTTTAGAGCTTTATAACACTCTGAGGTGTGTCTTTAGAGCTTTATACACTCTGAGGTGTGTCTTTAGAGCTTTATATCACTCTGAGGTGTGTCTTTAGAGCTTTATAACACTCTGAGATGTGTCTTTTGAGCTTTATAACGCTCTGAGGTGTGTCTTCAGAGCTTTATATCACTCTGAGGTGTGTCTTTAGAGCTTTATATCACTCTGAGGTGTGTCTTTAGAGCTTTATAACACTCTGAGATGTGTCTTTAGAGCTTTATAACACTCTGAGGTGTGTCTTTAGAGCTTTATAACACTCTGAGGTGTGTCTTGAGAGCTTTATAACACTCTGAGATGTGTCTTTAGAGCTTTATACACTCTGAGGTGTGTCTTTAGAGCTTTATATCACTCTGAGGTGTGTCTTTAGAGTTTTATACACTCTGAGGTGTGTCTTTAGAGCTTTATACACTCTGAGGTGTGTCTTTAGAGCTTATACACTCTGAGTGTGTCTTTAGAGCTTTATAACACTCTGAGGTGTGTCTTTAGAGCTTTATAACACTCTGAGGTGTGTCTTTAGAGCTTTATACCACTCTGAGGTGTGTCTTTAGAGCTTTATAACACTCTGAGGTGTGTCTTTAGAGCTTTATACACTCTGAGGTGTGTCTTTAGAGCTTTATACACTCTGAGATGTGTCTTTAGAGCTTATATCACTCTGAGGTGTGTCTTTAGAGCTTTATACACTCTGAGATGTGTCTTTAGAGCTTTATAACACTCTGAGGTGTGTCTTTAGAGCTTTATAACACTCTGAGATGTGTCTTTAGAGCTTTATACACTCTGAGGTGTGTCTTTAGAGCTTTATACACTCTGAAGTGTGTCTTTAGAGCTTTGTAAACTCTGAGGTGTGTCTTTAGAGCTTTATAACACTCTGAGGTGTGTCTTTAGAGCTTTATAACACTCTGAGGTGTGTCTTTAGAGCTTTATACACTCTGAGATGTGTCTTTAGAGCTTTATACACTCTGAGGTGTGTCTTTAGAGCTTTATAACACTCTGAGATGTGTCTTTAGAGCTTTATACACTCTGAGGTGTGTCTTTAGAGCTTTATACACTCTGAGGTGTGTCTTTAGAGCTTTATAACACTCTGAGGTGTGTCTTTAGAGCTTTGTATCACTCTGAGGTGTGTCTTTAGAGCTTTATACACTCTGAGATGTGTTTAGAGCTTTATAACACTCTGAGGTGTGTCTTTAGAGCTTTATATCACTCTGAGGTGTGTCTTTAGAGCTTTATACACTCTGAGATGTGTCTTAGAGCTTTATAACACTCTGAGGTGTGTCTTTAGAGCTTATACACTCTGAGGTGTGTCTTTAGAGCTTTATATCACTCTGAGGTGTGTCTTTAGAGCTTTATAACACTCTGAGATGTGTCTTTTGAGCTTTATAACGCTCTGAGGTGTGTCTTCAGAGCTTATATCACTCTGAGGTGTGTCTTTAGAGCTTTATATCACTCTGAGGTGTGTCTTTAGAGCTTTATAACACTCTGAGATGTGTCTTTAGAGCTTTATAACACTCTGAGGTGTGTCTTTAGAGCTTTATAACACTCTGAGGTGTGTCTTGAGAGCTTTATAACACTCTGAGATGTGTCTTTAGAGCTTTATACACTCTGAGGTGTGTCTTTAGAGCTTTATATCACTCTGAGGTGTGTCTTTAGAGTTTTATACACTCTGAGGTGTGTCTTTAGAGCTTTATACACTCTGAGGTGTGTCTTTAGAGCTTTATACACTCTGAGGTGTGTCTTTAGAGCTTTATACACTCTGAGGTGTGTCTTTAGAGCTTTATAACACTCTGAGGTGTGTCTTTAGAGCTTTATACACTCTGAGATGTGTCTTTAGAGCTTTATACCACTTGAGTTGTGTCTTTAGAGCCTTATACACTCTGAGGTGTGTCTTTAGAGCTTTATAACACTCTGAGGTGTGTCTTTAGAGCTTTATACACTCTGAGATGTGTCTTTAGAGCTTTATACCACTCTGAGGTGTGTCTTTAGAGCTTTATACCACTCCGAGGTGTGTCTTTAGAGCCTTTATACACTCTGAGGTGTGTCTTTAGAGCTTTATATCACTCTGAGGTGTGTCTTTAGGGCTTTATACCACTCTGAGGTGTGTGTTTAGAGCTTTATAAGACTCTGAGGTGTGTCTTTAGAGCTTTATAACACTCTGAGGTGTGTCTTTAGAGCCTCATACACTATGAGGTGCGTCTTTAGAGCTTTATACACTCTGAGGTGTGTCTTTAGAGCTTTATACACTCTGAGGTGTGTCTTTAGAGCTTTATACCACTCTGAGGTGTGTCTTAGAGCCTTATACACTCTGAGGTGTGTCTTTAGAGCTTTATACCACTCTGAGGTGTGTCTTTAGAGCTTTATAACACTCTGAGGTTTGTCTTTAGAGCTTTATACCACTCTGAGGTGTGTCTTTAGAGCTTTATACACTCTGAGGTGTGTCTTTAGAGCTTTATAACACTCTGAGGTGTGTCTTTAGAGCTTTATACCACTCTGAGGTGTGTCTTAGAGCTTTATAACCTCTGAGTGTGTCTTTAGAGCTTTATATCACTCTGAGGTGTGTCTTTAGAGCTTTATAACACTCTGAGGTGTGTCTTTAAAGCTTTATACCACTCTGAGGTGTGTCTTTAGAGCTTTATAACACTCTGAGGTGTGTCTTTAGAGCTTTATACCACTCTGAGGTGTGTCTTTAGAGCTTTATAACACTCTGAGGTGTGTCTTTAGAGCTTTATAACACTCTGAGGTGTGTCTTTAGAGCTTTATATCTCTCTGAGGTGTGTCTTTAGAGCTTTATACACTCTGAGATGTGTCTTTAGAGCTTTATAACACTCTGAGGTGTGTCTTTAGAGCTTTATAACACTCTGAGGTGTGTCTTTAGAGCTTTATACACTCTGAGATGTGTCTTTAGAGCTTTATAACACTCTGAGGTGTGTCTTTAGAGCTTTATACCACTCTGAGATGTGTCTTTAGAGCTTTATAACACTCTGAGGTGTGTCTTTAGAGCTTTATAACACTCTGAGGTGTGTCTTTAGAGCTTTATATCACTCTGAGGTGTGTCTTTAGAGCTTTGTAAACTCTGAGGTGTGTCTTTAGAGCTTTAAACCACTCTGAAGTGTGTCTTTAGAGCTTTATAACACTCTGAGGTGTGTCTTTAGAGCTTTATACCACTCTGAGGAGTGTGTTTAGAGCTTTATAAGACTCTGAGGTGTGTCTTTAGAGCTTTATAACACTCTGAGGTGTGTCTTTAGAGCTTTATAACACTCGGAGGTGTGTCTTTAGAGCTTTATACACTCTGAGGTGTGTCTTTAGAGCTTTATACACTCTGAGGTGTGTCTTTAGAGCTTTATACCACTCTGAGGTGTGTGTTTAGAGCTTTATAAGACTCTGAGGTGTGTCTTTAGAGCTTTATAACACTCTGAGGTGTGTCTTTAGAGCCTCATACACTATGAGGTGCGTCTTTAGAGCTTTATACACTCTGAGGTGTGTCTTTAGAGCTTTATACCACTCTGAGGTGTGTCTTTAGAGCCTTATACACTCTGAGGTGTGTCTTTAGAGCTTTATACCACTCTGAGGTGTGTCTTTAGAGCCTTATACACTCTGAGGTGTGTCTTTAGAGCTTTATACCACTCTGAGGTGTGTCTTTAGAGCTTTATAACAATCTGAGGTGTGTCTTTAGAGCTTTATACACTCTGAGGTGTGTCTTTAGAGCTTTATACACTCTGAGGTGTGTCTTTAGAGCTTTATAACACTCTGAGGTGTGTCTTTAGAGCTTTATACACTCTGAGGTGTGTCTTTAGAGCTTTATACCACTCTGAGGTGTGTCTTTAGAGCTTTATATCACTCTGAGGTGTGTCTTTAGAGCTTTATATCACTCTGAGGTGTGTCTTTAGAGCTTTATAACACTCTGAGGTGTGTCTTTAAAGCTTTATAACACTCTGAGGTGTGTCTTTAGAGCTTTATATCTCTCTGAGGTGTGTCTTTAGAGCTTTATACACTCTGAGATGTGTCTTTAGAGCTTTATACACTCTGAGGTGTGTCTTTAGAGCTTTATACACTCTGAGATGTGTCTTTAGAGCTTTATAACACTCTGAGGTGTGTCTTTAGAGCTTTATACCACTCTGAGGTGTGTCTTTAGAGCTTTATACACTCCGAGGTGTGTCTTTAGAGCTTTATAACACTCTGAGGTGTGTCTTTAGAGCTTTATAACACTCTGAGGTGTGTCTTTAGAGCTTTAAAACACTCTGAGGTGTGTCTTTAGAGCTTCATACACTCTGAGGTGTGTCTTTAGAGCTTTATAACACTCTGAGGTGTGTCTTTAGAGCTTTATATCACTCTGAGGTGTGTCTTTAGAGCTTTATAACACTCTGAGGTGTGTCTTTAGAGCTTTATACACTCTGAGGTGTGTCTTTAGAGCTTTATATCACTCTGAGGTGTGTCTTTAGAGCTTTATAACACTCTGAGGTGTGTCTTTAGAGCTTTATAACACTCTGAGGTGTGTCTTTAGAGCTTTATACCACTCTGAGGTGTGTCTTTAGAGCTTTATAACACTCTGAGGTGTGTCTTTAGAGCTTTATACACTCTGAGGTGTGTCTTTAGAGCTTTATACACTCTGAGATGTGTCTTTAGAGCTTTATATCACTCTGAGGTGTGTCTTTAGAGCTTTATACACTCTGAGATGTGTCTTTAGAGCTTTATAACACTCTGAGGTGTGTCTTTAGAGCTTTATAACACTCTGAGATGTGTCTTTAGAGCTTTATACACTCTGAGGTGTGTCTTTAGAGCTTTATACACTCTGAAGTGTGTCTTTAGAGCTTTGTAAACTCTGAGGTGTGTCTTTAGAGCTTTATAACACTCTGAGGTGTGTCTTTAGAGCTTTATAACACTCTGAGATGTGTCTTTAGAGCTTTATAACACTCTGAGGTGTGTCTTTAGAGCTTTATATCACTCTGAGGTGTGTCTTTAGAGCTTTATACACTCTGAGATGTGTCTTTAGAGCTTTATAACACTCTGAGGTGTGTCTTTAGAGCTTTATACACTCTGAGGTGTGTCTTTAGAGCTTTATATCACTCTGAGGTGTGTCTTTAGAGCTTTATAACACTCTGAGATGTGTCTTTTGAGCTTTATAACGCTCTGAGGTGTGTCTTCAGAGCTTTATATCACTCTGAGGTGTGTCTTTAGAGCTTTATATCACTCTGAGGTGTGTCTTTAGAGCTTTATAACACTCTGAGATGTGTCTTTTGAGCTTTATAACGCTCTGAGGTGTGTCTTCAGAGCTTTATACACTCTGAGATGTGTCTTTAGAGCTTTATAACACTCTGAGGTGTGTCTTTAGAGCTTTATATCACTCTGAGGTGTGTCTTTAGAGCTTTATACACTCTGAGATGTGTCTTTAGAGCTTTATAACACTCTGAGGTGTGTCTTTAGAGCTTTATACACTCTGAGGTGTGTCTTTAGAGCTTTATATCACTCTGAGGTGTGTCTTTAGAGCTTTATAACACTCTGAGATGTGTCTTTTGAGCTTTATAACGCTCTGAGGTGTGTCTTTAGAGCTTTATACACTCTGAGGTGTGTCTTCAGAGCTTTATATCACTCTGAGGTGTGTCTTTAGAGCTTTATATCACTCTGAGGTGTGTCTTTAGAGCTTTATAACACTCTGAGATGTGTCTTTTGAGCTTTATAACGCTCTGAGGTGTGTCTTCAGAGCTTTATATCACTCTGAGGTGTGTCTTTAGAGCTTTATATCACTCTGAGGTGTGTCTTTAGAGCTTTATAACACTCTGAGATGTGTCTTTAGAGCTTTATAACACTCTGAGGTGTGTCTTTAGAGCTTTATAACACTCTGAGGTGTGTCTTGAGAGCTTTATAACACTCTGAGATGTGTCTTTAGAGCTTTATACACTCTGAGGTGTGTCTTTAGAGCTTTATATCACTCTGAGGTGTGTCTTTAGAGTTTTATACACTCTGAGGTGTGTCTTTAGAGCTTTATACACTCTGAGGTGTGTCTTTAGAGCTTTATACACTCTGAGGTGTGTCTTTAGAGCTTTATACACTCTGAGGTGTGTCTTTAGAGCTTTATAACACTCTGAGGTGTGTCTTTAGAGCTTTATACACTCTGAGGTGTGTCTTTAGAGCTTTATACACTCTGAGGTGTGTCTTTAGAGCTTTATACAGCTCTGAGGTGTGTCTTTAGAGCTTTATAACACTCTGAGGTGTGTCTTTAGAGCTTTATACACTCTGAGATGTGTCTTTAGAGCTTTATACCACTCTGAGGTGTGTCTTTAGAGCTTTATACCACTCCGAGGTGTGTCTTTAGAGCTTTATACACTCTGAGGTGTGTCTTTAGAGCTTTATATCACTCTGAGGTGTGTCTTTAGAGCTTTATACACTCTGAGGTGTGTCTTTAGAGCTTTATACACTCTGAGATGTGTCTTTAGAGCTTTATAACACTCTGAGGTGTGTCTTTAGAGCTTTATACCACTCTGAGGTGTGTCTTTAGAGCTTTATACACTCCGAGGTGTGTCTTTAGAGCTTTATAACACTCTGAGGTGTGTCTTTAGAGCTTTACAACACTCTGAGGTGTGTCTTTAGAGCTTTATAACACTTTGAGGTGTGTCTTTAGAGCTTTAAAACACTCTGAGGTGTGTCTTTAGAGCTTTATAACACTCTGAGGTGTGTCTTTAGAGCTTTATATCACTCTGAGGTGTGTCTTTAGAGCTTTATAACACTCTGAGGTGTGTCTTTAGAGCTTTATACACTCTGAGGTGTGTCTTTAGAGCTTTATATCACTCTGAGGTGTGTCTTTAGAGCTTTATAACACTCTGAGGTGTGTCTTTAGAGCTTTATAACACTCTGAGGTGTGTTTAGAGCTTTATACCACTCTGAGGTGTGTCTTTAGAGCTTTATAACACTCTGAGGTGTGTCTTTAGAGCTTTATACACTCTGAGGTGTGTCTTTAGAGCTTTATACACTCTGAGATGTGTCTTTAGAGCTTCATATCACTCTGAGGTGTGTCTTTAGAGCTTTATACACTCTTAGATGTGTCTTTAGAGCTTTATAACACTCTGAGGTGTGTCTTTAGAGCTTTATAACACTCTGAGATGTGTCTTTAGAGCTTTATACACTCTGAGGTGTGTCTTTAGAGCTTTATACACTCTGAAGTGTGTCTTTAGAGCTTTGTAAACTCTGAGGTGTGTCTTTAGAGCTTTATAACACTCTGAGGTGTGTCTTTAGAGCTTTATAACACTCTGAGGTGTGTCTTTAGAGCTTTATACACTCTGAGATGTGTCTTTAGAGCTTTATACACTCTGAGGTGTGTCTTTAGAGCTTTATAACACTCTGAGGTGTGTGTTTAGAGCTTTATAACACTCTGAGATGTGTCTTTAGAGCTTTATAACACTCTGAGGTGTGTCTTTAGAGCTTTATACACTCTGAGGTGTGTCTTTAGAGCTTTATATCACTCTGAGGTGTGTCTTTAGGGCTTTATACCACTCTGAGGTGTGTGTTTAGAGCTTTATAAGACTCTGAGGTGTGTCTTTAGAGCTTTATAACACTCTGAGGTGTGTCTTTAGAGCCTCATACACTATGAGGTGCGTCTTTAGAGCTTTATACACTCTGAGGTGTGTCCTTTAGAGCTTTATACACTCTGAGGTGTGTCTTTAGAGCTTTATACCACTCTGAGGTGTGTCTTTAGAGCCTTATACACTCTGAGGTGTGTCTTTAGAGCTTTATACCACTCTGAGGTGTGTCTTTAGAGCTTTATAACACTCTGAGGTTTGTCTTTAGAGCTTTATACCACTCTGAGGTGTGTCTTTAGAGCTTTATACCACTCTGAGGTGTGTCTTTAGAGCTTTATAACATTCTGAGGTGTGTCTTTAGAGCTTTATACCACTCTGAGGTGTGTCTTTAGAGCTTTATAACACTCTGAGGTGTGTCTTTAGAGCTTTATATCACTCTGAGGTGTGTCTTTAGAGCTTTATAACACTCTGAGGTGTGTCTTTAAAGCTTTATACCACTCTGAGGTGTGTCTTTAGAGCTTTATAACACTCTGAGGTGTGTCTTTAGAGCTTTATACCACTCTGAGGTGTGTCTTTAGAGCTTTATAACACTCTGAGGTGTGTCTTTAGAGCTTTATAACACTCTGAGGTGTGTCTTTAGAGCTTTATATCTCTCTGAGGTGTGTCTTTAGAGCTTTATACACTCTGAGATGTGTCTTTAGAGCTTTATAACACTCTGAGGTGTGTCTTTAGAGCTTTATAACACTCTGAGGTGTGTCTTTAGAGCTTTATACACTCTGAGATGTGTCTTTAGAGCTTTATAACACTCTGAGGTGTGTCTTTAGAGCTTTATACCACTCTGAGATGTGTCTTTAGAGCTTTATAACACTCTGAGGTGTGTCTTTAGAGCTTTATAACACTCTGAGGTGTGTCTTTAGAGCTTTATATCACTCTGAGGTGTGTCTTTAGAGCTTTGTAAACTCTGAGGTGTGTCTTTAGAGCTTTAAACCACTCTGAAGTGTGTCTTTAGAGCTTTATAACACTCTGAGGTGTGTCTTTAGAGCTTTATACCACTCTGAGGAGTGTGTTTAGAGCTTTATAAGACTCTGAGGTGTGTCTTTAGAGCTTTATAACACTCTGAGGTGTGTCTTTAGAGCTTTATAACACTCGGAGGTGTGTCTTTAGAGCTTTATACACTCTGAGGTGTGTCTTTAGAGCTTTATACACTCTGAGGTGTGTCTTTAGAGCTTTATACCACTCTGAGGTGTGTGTTTAGAGCTTTATAAGACTCTGAGGTGTGTCTTTAGAGCTTTATAACACTCTGAGGTGTGTCTTTAGAGCCTCATACACTATGAGGTGCGTCTTTAGAGCTTTATACACTCTGAGGTGTGTCTTTAGAGCTTTATACCACTCTGAGGTGTGTCTTTAGAGCCTTATACACTCTGAGGTGTGTCTTTAGAGCTTTATACCACTCTGAGGTGTGTCTTTAGAGCCTTATACACTCTGAGGTGTGTCTTTAGAGCTTTATACCACTCTGAGGTGTGTCTTTAGAGCTTTATAACAATCTGAGGTGTGTCTTTAGAGCTTTATACACTCTGAGGTGTGTCTTTAGAGCTTTATACACTCTGAGGTGTGTCTTTAGAGCTTTATAACACTCTGAGGTGTGTCTTTAGAGCTTTATACACTCTGAGGTGTGTCTTTAGAGCTTTATACCACTCTGAGGTGTGTCTTTAGAGCTTTATATCACTCTGAGGTGTGTCTTTAGAGCTTTATATCACTCTGAGGTGTGTCTTTAGAGCTTTATAACACTCTGAGGTGTGTCTTTAAAGCTTTATAACACTCTGAGGTGTGTCTTTAGAGCTTTATATCTCTCTGAGGTGTGTCTTTAGAGCTTTATACACTCTGAGATGTGTCTTTAGAGCTTTATACACTCTGAGGTGTGTCTTTAGAGCTTTATACACTCTGAGATGTGTCTTTAGAGCTTTATAACACTCTGAGGTGTGTCTTTAGAGCTTTATACCACTCTGAGGTGTGTCTTTAGAGCTTTATACACTCCGAGGTGTGTCTTTAGAGCTTTATAACACTCTGAGGTGTGTCTTTAGAGCTTTATAACACTCTGAGGTGTGTCTTTAGAGCTTTAAAACACTCTGAGGTGTGTCTTTAGAGCTTCATACACTCTGAGGTGTGTCTTTAGAGCTTTATAACACTCTGAGGTGTGTCTTTAGAGCTTTATATCACTCTGAGGTGTGTCTTTAGAGCTTTATAACACTCTGAGGTGTGTCTTTAGAGCTTTATACACTCTGAGGTGTGTCTTTAGAGCTTTATATCACTCTGAGGTGTGTCTTTAGAGCTTTATAACACTCTGAGGTGTGTCTTTAGAGCTTTATAACACTCTGAGGTGTGTCTTTAGAGCTTTATACCACTCTGAGGTGTGTCTTTAGAGCTTTATAACACTCTGAGGTGTGTCTTTAGAGCTTTATACACTCTGAGGTGTGTCTTTAGAGCTTTATACACTCTGAGATGTGTCTTTAGAGCTTTATATCACTCTGAGGTGTGTCTTTAGAGCTTTATACACTCTGAGATGTGTCTTTAGAGCTTTATAACACTCTGAGGTGTGTCTTTAGAGCTTTATAACACTCTGAGATGTGTCTTTAGAGCTTTATACACTCTGAGGTGTGTCTTTAGAGCTTTATACACTCTGAAGTGTGTCTTTAGAGCTTTGTAAACTCTGAGGTGTGTCTTTAGAGCTTTATAACACTCTGAGGTGTGTCTTTAGAGCTTTATAACACTCTGAGATGTGTCTTTAGAGCTTTATAACACTCTGAGGTGTGTCTTTAGAGCTTTATATCACTCTGAGGTGTGTCTTTAGAGCTTTATACACTCTGAGATGTGTCTTTAGAGCTTTATAACACTCTGAGGTGTGTCTTTAGAGCTTTATACACTCTGAGGTGTGTCTTTAGAGCTTTATATCACTCTGAGGTGTGTCTTTAGAGCTTTATAACACTCTGAGATGTGTCTTTTGAGCTTTATAACGCTCTGAGGTGTGTCTTCAGAGCTTTATATCACTCTGAGGTGTGTCTTTAGAGCTTTATATCACTCTGAGGTGTGTCTTTAGAGCTTTATAACACTCTGAGATGTGTCTTTTGAGCTTTATAACGCTCTGAGGTGTGTCTTCAGAGCTTTATACACTCTGAGATGTGTCTTTAGAGCTTTATAACACTCTGAGGTGTGTCTTTAGAGCTTTATATCACTCTGAGGTGTGTCTTTAGAGCTTTATACACTCTGAGATGTGTCTTTAGAGCTTTATAACACTCTGAGGTGTGTCTTTAGAGCTTTATACACTCTGAGGTGTGTCTTTAGAGCTTTATATCACTCTGAGGTGTGTCTTTAGAGCTTTATAACACTCTGAGATGTGTCTTTTGAGCTTTATAACGCTCTGAGGTGTGTCTTTAGAGCTTTATACACTCTGAGGTGTGTCTTCAGAGCTTTATATCACTCTGAGGTGTGTCTTTAGAGCTTTATATCACTCTGAGGTGTGTCTTTAGAGCTTTATAACACTCTGAGATGTGTCTTTTGAGCTTTATAACGCTCTGAGGTGTGTCTTCAGAGCTTTATATCACTCTGAGGTGTGTCTTTAGAGCTTTATATCACTCTGAGGTGTGTCTTTAGAGCTTTATAACACTCTGAGATGTGTCTTTAGAGCTTTATAACACTCTGAGGTGTGTCTTTAGAGCTTTATAACACTCTGAGGTGTGTCTTGAGAGCTTTATAACACTCTGAGATGTGTCTTTAGAGCTTTATACACTCTGAGGTGTGTCTTTAGAGCTTTATATCACTCTGAGGTGTGTCTTTAGAGTTTTATACACTCTGAGGTGTGTCTTTAGAGCTTTATACACTCTGAGGTGTGTCTTTAGAGCTTTATACACTCTGAGGTGTGTCTTTAGAGCTTTATACACTCTGAGGTGTGTCTTTAGAGCTTTATAACACTCTGAGGTGTGTCTTTAGAGCTTTATACACTCTGAGGTGTGTCTTTAGAGCTTTATACACTCTGAGGTGTGTCTTTAGAGCTTTATACAGCTCTGAGGTGTGTCTTTAGAGCTTTATAACACTCTGAGGTGTGTCTTTAGAGCTTTATACACTCTGAGATGTGTCTTTAGAGCTTTATACCACTCTGAGGTGTGTCTTTAGAGCTTTATACCACTCCGAGGTGTGTCTTTAGAGCTTTATACACTCTGAGGTGTGTCTTTAGAGCTTTATATCACTCTGAGGTGTGTCTTTAGAGCTTTATACACTCTGAGGTGTGTCTTTAGAGCTTTATACACTCTGAGATGTGTCTTTAGAGCTTTATAACACTCTGAGGTGTGTCTTTAGAGCTTTATACCACTCTGAGGTGTGTCTTTAGAGCTTTATACACTCCGAGGTGTGTCTTTAGAGCTTTATAACACTCTGAGGTGTGTCTTTAGAGCTTTACAACACTCTGAGGTGTGTCTTTAGAGCTTTATAACACTTTGAGGTGTGTCTTTAGAGCTTTAAAACACTCTGAGGTGTGTCTTTAGAGCTTTATAACACTCTGAGGTGTGTCTTTAGAGCTTTATATCACTCTGAGGTGTGTCTTTAGAGCTTTATAACACTCTGAGGTGTGTCTTTAGAGCTTTATACACTCTGAGGTGTGTCTTTAGAGCTTTATATCACTCTGAGGTGTGTCTTTAGAGCTTTATAACACTCTGAGGTGTGTCTTTAGAGCTTTATAACACTCTGAGGTGTGTTTAGAGCTTTATACCACTCTGAGGTGTGTCTTTAGAGCTTTATAACACTCTGAGGTGTGTCTTTAGAGCTTTATACACTCTGAGGTGTGTCTTTAGAGCTTTATACACTCTGAGATGTGTCTTTAGAGCTTCATATCACTCTGAGGTGTGTCTTTAGAGCTTTATACACTCTTAGATGTGTCTTTAGAGCTTTATAACACTCTGAGGTGTGTCTTTAGAGCTTTATAACACTCTGAGATGTGTCTTTAGAGCTTTATACACTCTGAGGTGTGTCTTTAGAGCTTTATACACTCTGAAGTGTGTCTTTAGAGCTTTGTAAACTCTGAGGTGTGTCTTTAGAGCTTTATAACACTCTGAGGTGTGTCTTTAGAGCTTTATAACACTCTGAGGTGTGTCTTTAGAGCTTTATACACTCTGAGATGTGTCTTTAGAGCTTTATACACTCTGAGGTGTGTCTTTAGAGCTTTATAACACTCTGAGGTGTGTCTTTAGAGCTTTATAACACTCTGAGATGTGTCTTTAGAGCTTTATACACTCTGAGGTGTGTCTTTAGAGCTTTATACACTCTGAGGTGTGTCTTTAGAGCTTTATAACACTCTGAGGTGTGTCTTTAGAGCTTTGTATCACTCTGAGGTGTGTCTTTAGAGCGTTATACACTCTGAGATGTGTCTTTAGAGCTTTATAACACTCTGAGGTGTGTCTTTAGAGCTTTATACCACTCTGAGGTGTGTCTTTAGAGCTTTATAACACTCTGAGGTGTGTCTTTAGAGCTTTATAACACTCTGAGGTGTGTCTTTAGAGCTTTATATCTCTCTGAGGTGTGTCTTTAGAGCTTTATACACTCTGAGATGTGTCTTTAGAGCTTTATAACACTCTGAGGTGTGTCTTTAGAGCTTTATAACACTCTGAGGTGTGTCTTTAGAGCTTTATACACTCTGAGATGTGTCTTTAGAGCTTTATAACACTCTGAGGTGTGTCTTTAGAGCTTTATACCACTCTGAGGTGTGTCTTTAGAGCTTTATACACTCTGAGGTGTGTCTTTAGAGCTTTATAACACTCTGAGGTGTGTCTTTAGAGCTTTATACACTCTGAGGTGTGTCTTTAGAGCTTTATATCACTCTGAGGTGTGTCTTTAGAGCTTTATATCACTCTGAGGTGTGTCTTTAGAGCTTTATACACTCTGAGGTGTGTCTTTAGAGCTTTATACACTCTGAGATGTGTCTTTAGAGCTTTATAACACTCTGAGGTGTGTCTTTAGAGCTTTATAACACTCTGAGGTGTGTCTTTAGAGCTTTATATCACTCTGAGGTGTGTCTTTAGAGCTTTGTAAACTCTGAGGTGTGTCTTTAGAGCTTTATACCACTCTGAGGTGTGTCTTTAGAGCTTTATAACACTCTGAGGTGTGTCTTTAGAGCTTTATACCACTCTGAGGTGTGTGTTTAGAGCTTTATAAGACTCTGAGGTGTGTCTTTAGAGCTTTATAACACTCTGAGGTGTGTCTTTAGAGCTTTATAACACTCTGAGGTGTGTCTTTAGGGCTTTATACCACTCTGAGGTGTGTGTTTAGAGCTTTATAAGACTCTGAGGTGTGTCTTTAGAGCTTTATACACTCTGAGGTGTGTCTTTAGAGCTTTATATCACTCTGAGGTGTGTCTTTAGAGCTTTATACACTCTGAGGTGTGTCTTTAGAGCTTTATAACACTCTGAGGTGTGTCTTTAGAGCCTCATACACTATGAGGTGCGTCTTTAGAGCTTTATACACTCTGAGGTGTGTCTTTAGAGCTTTATACACTCTGAGGTGTGTCTTTTGAGCTTTATACCACTCTGAGGTGTGTCTTTAGAGCCTTATACACTCTGAGGTGTGTCTTTAGAGCTTTATACCACTCTGAGGTGTGTCTTTAGAGCTTTATAACACTCTGAGGTGTGTCTTTAGAGCTTTATACCACTCTGAGGTGTGTCTTTAGAGCTTTATACCACTCTGAGGTGTGTCTTTAGAGCTTTATAACATTCTGAGGTGTGTCTTTAGAGCTTTATACCACTCTGAGGTGTGTCTTTAGAGCTTTATAACACTCTGAGGTGTGTCTTTAGAGCTTTATATCACTCTGAGGTGTGTCTTTAGAGCTTTATAACACTCTGAGGTGTGTCTTTAAAGCTTTATAACACTCTGAGGTGTGTCTTTAGAGCTTTATACCACTCTGAGGTGTGTCTTTAGAGCTTTATAACACTCTGAGGTGTGTCTTTAGAGCTTTATAACACTCTGAGGTGTGTCTTTAGAGCTTTATATCTCTCTGAGGTGTGTCTTTAGAGCTTTATACACTCTGAGATGTGTCTTTAGAGCTTTATAACACTCTGAGGTGTGTCTTTAGAGCTTTATAACACTCTGAGGTGTGTCTTTAGAGCTTTATACACTCTGAGATGTGTCTTTAGAGCTTTATAACACTCTGAGGTGTGTCTTTAGAGCTTTATACCACTCTGAGGTGTGTCTTTAGAGCTTTATACCACTCCGAGGTGTGTCTTTAGAGCTTTATACACTCTGAGGTGTGTCTTTAGAGCTTTATATCACTCTGAGGTGTGTCTTTAGAGCTTTATACACTCTGAGGTGTGTCTTTAGAGCTTTATACACTCTGAGATGTGTCTTTAGAGCTTTATAACACTCTGAGGTGTGTCTTTGTGTCTTTAGAGCTTTATATCACTCTGAGGTGTGTCTTTAGAGCTTTATATCACTCTGAGGTGTGTCTTTAGAGCTTTATACACTCTGAGATGTGTCTTTAGAGCTTTATAACACTCTGAGGTGTGTCTTTAGAGCTTTATAACACTCTGAGGTGTGTCTTTAGAGCTTTATATCACTCTGAGGTGTGTCTTTAGAGCTTTGTAAACTCTGAGGTGTGTCTTTAGAGCTTTATACACTCTGAGGTGTGTCTTTAGAGCTTTATATCACTCTGAGGTGTGTCTTTAGAGCTTTATAACACTCTGAGATGTGTCTTTTGAGCTTTATAACACTCTGAGGTGTGTCTTTAGAGCTTTATATCACTCTGAGGTGTGTCTTTAGAGCTTTATACACTCTGAGATGTGTCTTTAGAGCTTTATAACACTCTGAGGTGTGTCTTTAGAGCTTTATACACTCTGAGGTGTGTCTTTAGAGCTTTATATCACTCTGAGGTGTGTCTTTAGAGCTTTATAACACTCTGAGATGTGTCTTTTGAGCTTTATAACGCTCTGAGGTGTGTCTTTAGAGCTTTATACACTCTGAGGTGTGTCTTTAGAGCTTTATATCACTCTGAGGTGTGTCTTTAGAGTTTTATACACTCTGAGGTGTGTCTTTAGAGCTTTATACACTCTGAGGTGTGTCTTTAGAGCTTTATACACTCTGAGGTGTGTCTTTAGAGCTTTATACACTCTGAGGTGTGTCTTTAGAGCTTTATAACACTCTGAGGTGTGTCTTTAGAGCTTTATACACTCTGAGATGTGTCTTTAGAGCTTTATACCACTCTGAGGTGTGTCTTTAGAGCCTTATACACTCTGAGGTGTGTCTTTAGAGCTTTATAACACTCTGAGGTGTGTCTTTAGAGCTTTATACACTCTGAGATGTGTCTTTAGAGCTTTATACCACTCTGAGGTGTGTCTTTAGAGCTTTATACCACTCCGAGGTGTGTCTTTAGAGCTTTATACACTCTGAGGTGTGTCTTTAGAGCTTTATATCACTCTGAGGTGTGTCTTTAGGGCTTTATACCACTCTGAGGTGTGTGTTTAGAGCTTTATAAGACTCTGAGGTGTGTCTTTAGAGCTTTATAACACTCTGAGGTGTGTCTTTAGAGCCTCATACACTATGAGGTGCGTCTTTAGAGCTTTATACACTCTGAGGTGTGTCTTTAGAGCTTTATACACTCTGAGGTGTGTCTTTAGAGCTTTATACCACTCTGAGGTGTGTCTTTAGAGCCTTATACACTCTGAGGTGTGTCTTTAGAGCTTTATACCACTCTGAGGTGTGTCTTTAGAGCTTTATAACACTCTGAGGTTTGTCTTTAGAGCTTTATACCACTCTGAGGTGTGTCTTTAGAGCTTTATACCACTCTGAGGTGTGTCTTTAGAGCTTTATAACATTCTGAGGTGTGTCTTTAGAGCTTTATACCACTCTGAGGTGTGTCTTTAGAGCTTTATAACACTCTGAGGTGTGTCTTTAGAGCTTTATATCACTCTGAGGTGTGTCTTTAGAGCTTTATAACACTCTGAGGTGTGTCTTTAAAGCTTTATACCACTCTGAGGTGTGTCTTTAGAGCTTTATAACACTCTGAGGTGTGTCTTTAGAACTTTATACCACTCTGAGGTGTGTCTTTAGAGCTTTATAACACTCTGAGGTGTGTCTTTAGAGCTTTATAACATTCTGAGGTGTGTCTTTAGAGCTTTATATCTCTCTGAGGTGTGTCTTTAGAGCTTTATACACTCTGAGATGTGTCTTTAGAGCTTTATAACACTCTGAGGTGTGTCTTTAGAGCTTTATAACACTCTGAGGTGTGTCTTTAGAGCTTTATACACTCTGAGATGTGTCTTTAGAGCTTTATAACACTCTGAGGTGTGTCTTTAGAGCTTTATACCCCTCTGAGATGTGTCTTTAGAGCTTTATAACACTCTGAGGTGTGTCTTTAGAGCTTTATAACACTCTGAGGTGTGTCTTTAGAGCTTTATATCACTCTGAGGTGTGTCTTTAGAGCTTTGTAAACTCTGAGGTGTGTCTTTAGAGCTTTAAACCACTCTGAAGTGTGTCTTTAGAGCTTTATAACACTCTGAGGTGTGTCTTTAGAGCTTTATACCACTCTGAGGAGTGTGTTTAGAGCTTTATAAGACTCTGAGGTGTGTCTTTAGAGCTTTATAACACTCTGAGGTGTGTCTTTAGAGCTTTATAACACTCGGAGGTGTGTCTTTAGAGCTTTATACACTCTGAGGTGTGTCTTTAGAGCTTTATACACTCTGAGGTGTGTCTTTAGAGCTTTATACCACTCTGAGGTGTGTGTTTAGAGCTTTATAAGACTCTGAGGTGTGTCTTTAGAGCTTTATAACACTCTGAGGTGTGTCTTTAGAGCCTCATACACTATGAGGTGCGTCTTTAGAGCTTTATACACTCTGAGGTGTGTCTTTAGAGCTTTATACCACTCTGAGGTGTGTCTTTAGAGCCTTATACACTCTGAGGTGTGTCTTTAGAGCTTTATACCACTCTGAGGTGTGTCTTTAGAGCCTTATACACTCTGAGGTGTGTCTTTAGAGCTTTATACCACTCTGAGGTGTGTCTTTAGAGCTTTATAACAATCTGAGGTGTGTCTTTAGAGCTTTATACCACTCTGAGGTGTGTCTTTAGAGCTTTATACCACTCTGAGGTGTGTCTTTAGAGCTTTATAACACTCTGAGGTGTGTCTTTAGAGCTTTATAACATTCTGAGGTGTGTCTTTAGAGCTTTATACCACTCTGAGGTGTGTCTTTAGAGCTTTATATCACTCTGAGGTGTGTCTTTAGAGCTTTATATCACTCTGAGGTGTGTCTTTAGAGCTTTATAACACTCTGAGGTGTGTCTTTAAAGCTTTATAACACTCTGAGGTGTGTCTTTAGAGCTTTATATCTCTCTGAGGTGTGTCTTTAGAGCTTTATACACTCTGAGATGTGTCTTTAGAGCTTTATACACTCTGAGGTGTGTCTTTAGAGCTTTATACACTCTGAGATGTGTCTTTAGAGCTTTATAACACTCTGAGGTGTGTCTTTAGAGCTTTATACCACTCTGAGGTGTGTCTTTAGAGCTTTATACACTCCGAGGTGTGTCTTTAGAGCTTTATAACACTCTGAGGTGTGTCTTTAGAGCTTTATAACACTCTGAGGTGTGTCTTTAGAGCTTTATAACACTCTGAGGTGTGTCTTTAGAGCTTTAAAACACTCTGAGGTGTGTCTTTAGAGCTTCATACACTCTGAGGTGTGTCTTTAGAGCTTTATAACACTCTGAGGTGTGTCTTTAGAGCTTTATATCACTCTGAGGTGTGTCTTTAGAGCTTTATAACACTCTGAGGTGTGTCTTTAGAGCTTTATACACTCTGAGGTGTGTCTTTAGAGCTTTATATCACTCTGAGGTGTGTCTTTAGAGCTTTATAACACTCTGAGGTGTGTCTTTAGAGCTTTATAACACTCTGAGGTGTGTCTTTAGAGCTTTATACCACTCTGAGGTGTGTCTTTAGAGCTTTATAACACTCTGAGGTGTGTCTTTAGAGCTTTATACACTCTGAGGTGTGTCTTTAGAGCTTTATACACTCTGAGATGTGTCTTTAGAGCTTTATATCACTCTGAGGTGTGTCTTTAGAGCTTTATACACTCTGAGATGTGTCTTTAGAGCTTTATAACACTCTGAGGTGTGTCTTTAGAGCTTTATAACACTCTGAGATGTGTCTTTAGAGCTTTATACACTCTGAGGTGTGTCTTTAGAGCTTTATACACTCTGAAGTGTGTCTTTAGAGCTTTGTAAACTCTGAGGTGTGTCTTTAGAGCTTTATAACACTCTGAGGTGTGTCTTTAGAGCTTTATAACACTCTGAGATGTGTCTTTAGAGCTTTATAACACTCTGAGGTGTGTCTTTAGAGCTTTATATCACTCTGAGGTGTGTCTTTAGAGCTTTATACACTCTGAGATGTGTCTTTAGAGCTTTATAACACTCTGAGGTGTGTCTTTAGAGCTTTATACACTCTGAGGTGTGTCTTTAGAGCTTTATATCACTCTGAGCTGTGTCTTTAGAGCTTTATAACACTCTGAGATGTGTCTTTTGAGCTTTATAACGCTCTGAGGTGTGTCTTCAGAGCTTTATATCACTCTGAGGTGTGTCTTTAGAGCTTTATATCACTCTGAGGTGTGTCTTTAGAGCTTTATAACACTCTGAGATGTGTCTTTTGAGCTTTATAACGCTCTGAGGTGTGTCTTCAGAGCTTTATACACTCTGAGATGTGTCTTTAGAGCTTTATAACACTCTGAGGTGTGTCTTTAGAGCTTTATATCACTCTGAGGTGTGTCTTTAGAGCTTTATACACTCTGAGATGTGTCTTTAGAGCTTTATAACACTCTGAGGTGTGTCTTTAGAGCTTTATACACTCTGAGGTGTGTCTTTAGAGCTTTATATCACTCTGAGGTGTGTCTTTAGAGCTTTATAACACTCTGAGATGTGTCTTTTGAGCTTTATAACGCTCTGAGGTGTGTCTTTAGAACTTTATACACTCTGAGGTGTGTCTTCAGAGCTTTATATCACTCTGAGGTGTGTCTTTAGAGCTTTATATCACTCTGAGGTGTGTCTTTAGAGCTTTATAACACTCTGAGATGTGTCTTTTGAGCTTTATAACGCTCTGAGGTGTGTCTTCAGAGCTTTATATCACTCTGAGGTGTGTCTTTAGAGCTTTATATCACTCTGAGGTGTGTCTTTAGAGCTTTATAACACTCTGAGATGTGTCTTTAGAGCTTTATAACACTCTGAGGTGTGTCTTTAGAGCTTTATAACACTCTGAGGTGTGTCTTGAGAGCTTTATAACACTCTGAGATGTGTCTTTAGAGCTTTATACACTCTGAGGTGTGTCTTTAGAGCTTTATATCACTCTGAGGTGTGTCTTTAGAGTTTTATACACTCTGAGGTGTGTCTTTAGAGCTTTATACACTCTGAGGTGTGTCTTTAGAGCTTTATACACTCTGAGGTGTGTCTTTAGAGCTTTATACACTCTGAGGTGTGTCTTTAGAGCTTTATAACACTCTGAGGTGTGTCTTTAGAGCTTTATACACTCTGAGGTGTGTCTTTAGAGCTTTATACACTCTGAGGTGTGTCTTTAGAGCTTTAAACAGCTCTGAGGTGTGTCTTTAGAGCTTTATAACACTCTGAGGTGTGTCTTTAGAGCTTTATACACTCTGAGATGTGTCTTTAGAGCTTTATACCACTCTGAGGTGTGTCTTTAGAGCTTTATACCACTCCGAGGTGTGTCTTTAGAGCTTTATACACTCTGAGGTGTGTCTTTAGAGCTTTATATCACTCTGAGGTGTGTCTTTAGAGCTTTATACACTCTGAGGTGTGTCTTTAGAGCTTTATACACTCTGAGATGTGTCTTTAGAGCTTTATAACACTCTGAGGTGTGTCTTTAGAGCTTTATACCACTCTGAGGTGTGTCTTTAGAGCTTTATACACTCCGAGGTGTGTCTTTAGAGCTTTATAACACTCTGAGGTGTGTCTTTAGAGCTTTACAACACTCTGAGGTGTGTCTTTAGAGCTTTATAACACTCTGAGGTGTGTCTTTAGAGCTTTAAAACACTCTGAGGTGTGTCTTTAGAGCTTTATAACACTCTGAGGTGTGTCTTTAGAGCTTTATATCACTCTGAGGTGTGTCTTTAGAGCTTTATAACACTCTGAGGTGTGTCTTTAGAGCTTTATACACTCTGAGGTGTGTCTTTAGAGCTTTATATCACTCTGAGGTGTGTCTTTAGAGCTTTATAACACTCTGAGGTGTGTCTTTAGAGCTTTATAACACTCTGAGGTGTGTTTAGAGCTTTATACCACTCTGAGGTGTGTCTTTAGAGCTTTATAACACTCTGAGGTGTGTCTTTAGAGCTTTATACACTCTGAGGTGTGTCTTTAGAGCTTTATACACTCTGAGATGTGTCTTTAGAGCTTCATATCACTCTGAGGTGTGTCTTTAGAGCTTTATACACTCTTAGATGTGTCTTTAGAGCTTTATAACACTCTGAGGTGTGTCTTTAGAGCTTTATAACACTCTGAGATGTGTCTTTAGAGCTTTATACACTCTGAGGTGTGTCTTTAGAGCTTTATACACTCTGAAGTGTGTCTTTAGAGCTTTGTAAACTCTGAGGTGTGTCTTTAGAGCTTTATAACACTCTGAGGTGTGTCTTTAGAGCTTTATAACACTCTGAGGTGTGTCTTTAGAGCTTTATACACTCTGAGATGTGTCTTTAGAGCTTTATACACTCTGAGGTGTGTCTTTAGAGCTTTATAACACTCTGAGGTGTGTCTTTAGAGCTTTATAACACTCTGAGATGTGTCTTTAGAGCTTTATACACTCTGAGCTGTGTCTTTAGAGCTTTATACACTCTGAGGTGTGTCTTTAGAGCTTTATAACACTCTGAGGTGTGTCTTTAGAGCTTTGTATCACTCTGAGGTGTGTCTTTAGAGCGTTATACACTCTGAGATGTGTCTTTAGAGCTTTATAACACTCTGAGGTGTGTCTTTAGAGCTTTATACCACTCTGAGGTGTGTCTTTAGAGCTTTATAACACTCTGAGGTGTGTCTTTAGAGCTTTATAACACTCTGAGGTGTGTCTTTAGAGCTTTATATCTCTCTGAGGTGTGTCTTTAGAGCTTTATACACTCTGAGATGTGTCTTTAGAGCTTTATAACACTCTGAGGTGTGTCTTTAGAGCTTTATAACACTCTGAGGTGTGTCTTTAGAGCTTTATACACTCTGAGATGTGTCTTTAAAGCTTTATACCACTCTGAGGTGTGTCTTTAGAGCTTTATAACACTCTGAGGTGTGTCTTTAGAACTTTATACCACTCTGAGGTGTGTCTTTAGAGCTTTATAACACTCTGAGGTGTGTCTTTAGAGCTTTATAACATTCTGAGGTGTGTCTTTAGAGCTTTATATCTCTCTGAGGTGTGTCTTTAGAGCTTTATACACTCTGAGATGTGTCTTTAGAGCTTTATAACACTCTGAGGTGTGTCTTTAGAGCTTTATAACACTCTGAGGTGTGTCTTTAGAGCTTTATACACTCTGAGATGTGTCTTTAGAGCTTTATAACACTCTGAGGTGTGTCTTTAGAGCTTTATACCCCTCTGAGATGTGTCTTTAGAGCTTTATAACACTCTGAGGTGTGTCTTTAGAGCTTTATAACACTCTGAGGTGTGTCTTTAGAGCTTTATATCACTCTGAGGTGTGTCTTTAGAGCTTTGTAAACTCTGAGGTGTGTCTTTAGAGCTTTAAACCACTCTGAAGTGTGTCTTTAGAGCTTTATAACACTCTGAGGTGTGTCTTTAGAGCTTTATACCACTCTGAGGAGTGTGTTTAGAGCTTTATAAGACTCTGAGGTGTGTCTTTAGAGCTTTATAACACTCTGAGGTGTGTCTTTAGAGCTTTATAACACTCGGAGGTGTGTCTTTAGAGCTTTATACACTCTGAGGTGTGTCTTTAGAGCTTTATACACTCTGAGGTGTGTCTTTAGAGCTTTATACCACTCTGAGGTGTGTGTTTAGAGCTTTATAAGACTCTGAGGTGTGTCTTTAGAGCTTTATAACACTCTGAGGTGTGTCTTTAGAGCCTCATACACTATGAGGTGCGTCTTTAGAGCTTTATACACTCTGAGGTGTGTCTTTAGAGCTTTATACCACTCTGAGGTGTGTCTTTAGAGCCTTATACACTCTGAGGTGTGTCTTTAGAGCTTTATACCACTCTGAGGTGTGTCTTTAGAGCCTTATACACTCTGAGGTGTGTCTTTAGAGCTTTATACCACTCTGAGGTGTGTCTTTAGAGCTTTATAACAATCTGAGGTGTGTCTTTAGAGCTTTATACCACTCTGAGGTGTGTCTTTAGAGCTTTATACCACTCTGAGGTGTGTCTTTAGAGCTTTATAACACTCTGAGGTGTGTCTTTAGAGCTTTATAACATTCTGAGGTGTGTCTTTAGAGCTTTATACCACTCTGAGGTGTGTCTTTAGAGCTTTATATCACTCTGAGGTGTGTCTTTAGAGCTTTATATCACTCTGAGGTGTGTCTTTAGAGCTTTATAACACTCTGAGGTGTGTCTTTAAAGCTTTATAACACTCTGAGGTGTGTCTTTAGAGCTTTATATCTCTCTGAGGTGTGTCTTTAGAGCTTTATACACTCTGAGATGTGTCTTTAGAGCTTTATACACTCTGAGGTGTGTCTTTAGAGCTTTATACACTCTGAGATGTGTCTTTAGAGCTTTATAACACTCTGAGGTGTGTCTTTAGAGCTTTATACCACTCTGAGGTGTGTCTTTAGAGCTTTATACACTCCGAGGTGTGTCTTTAGAGCTTTATAACACTCTGAGGTGTGTCTTTAGAGCTTTATAACACTCTGAGGTGTGTCTTTAGAGCTTTAAAACACTCTGAGGTGTGTCTTTAGAGCTTCATACACTCTGAGGTGTGTCTTTAGAGCTTTATAACACTCTGAGGTGTGTCTTTAGAGCTTTATATCACTCTGAGGTGTGTCTTTAGAGCTTTATAACACTCTGAGGTGTGTCTTTAGAGCTTTATACACTCTGAGGTGTGTCTTTAGAGCTTTATATCACTCTGAGGTGTGTCTTTAGAGCTTTATAACACTCTGAGGTGTGTCTTTAGAGCTTTATAACACTCTGAGGTGTGTCTTTAGAGCTTTATACCACTCTGAGGTGTGTCTTTAGAGCTTTATAACACTCTGAGGTGTGTCTTTAGAGCTTTATACACTCTGAGGTGTGTCTTTAGAGCTTTATACACTCTGAGATGTGTCTTTAGAGCTTTATATCACTCTGAGGTGTGTCTTTAGAGCTTTATAACACTCTGAGATGTGTCTTTAGAGCTTTATAACACTCTGAGGTGTGTCTTTAGAGCTTTATATCACTCTGAGGTGTGTCTTTAGAGCTTTATACACTCTGAGATGTGTCTTTAGAGCTTTATAACACTCTGAGGTGTGTCTTTAGAGCTTTATACACTCTGAGGTGTGTCTTTAGAGCTTTATATCACTCTGAGCTGTGTCTTTAGAGCTTTATAACACTCTGAGATGTGTCTTTTGAGCTTTATAACGCTCTGAGGTGTGTCTTCAGAGCTTTATATCACTCTGAGGTGTGTCTTTAGAGCTTTATATCACTCTGAGGTGTGTCTTTAGAGCTTTATAACACTCTGAGATGTGTCTTTTGAGCTTTATAACGCTCTGAGGTGTGTCTTCAGAGCTTTATACACTCTGAGATGTGTCTTTAGAGCTTTATAACACTCTGAGGTGTGTCTTTAGAGCTTTATATCACTCTGAGGTGTGTCTTTAGAGCTTTATACACTCTGAGATGTGTCTTTAGAGCTTTATAACACTCTGAGGTGTGTCTTTAGAGCTTTATACACTCTGAGGTGTGTCTTTAGAGCTTTATATCACTCTGAGGTGTGTCTTTAGAGCTTTATAACACTCTGAGATGTGTCTTTTGAGCTTTATAACGCTCTGAGGTGTGTCTTTAGAACTTTATACACTCTGAGGTGTGTCTTCAGAGCTTTATATCACTCTGAGGTGTGTCTTTAGAGCTTTATATCACTCTGAGGTGTGTCTTTAGAGCTTTATAACACTCTGAGATGTGTCTTTTGAGCTTTATAACGCTCTGAGGTGTGTCTTCAGAGCTTTATATCACTCTGAGGTGTGTCTTTAGAGCTTTATATCACTCTGAGGTGTGTCTTTAGAGCTTTATAACACTCTGAGATGTGTCTTTAGAGCTTTATAACACTCTGAGGTGTGTCTTTAGAGCTTTATAACACTCTGAGGTGTGTCTTGAGAGCTTTATAACACTCTGAGATGTGTCTTTAGAGCTTTATACACTCTGAGGTGTGTCTTTAGAGCTTTATATCACTCTGAGGTGTGTCTTTAGAGTTTTATACACTCTGAGGTGTGTCTTTAGAGCTTTATACACTCTGAGGTGTGTCTTTAGAGCTTTATACACTCTGAGGTGTGTCTTTAGAGCTTTATACACTCTGAGGTGTGTCTTTAGAGCTTTATAACACTCTGAGGTGTGTCTTTAGAGCTTTATACACTCTGAGGTGTGTCTTTAGAGCTTTATACACTCTGAGGTGTGTCTTTAGAGCTTTAAACAGCTCTGAGGTGTGTCTTTAGAGCTTTATAACACTCTGAGGTGTGTCTTTAGAGCTTTATACACTCTGAGATGTGTCTTTAGAGCTTTATACCACTCTGAAGTGTGTCTTTAGAGCTTTATACCACTCCGAGGTGTGTCTTTAGAGCTTTATACACTCTGAGGTGTGTCTTTAGAGCTTTATATCACTCTGAGGTGTGTCTTTAGAGCTTTATACACTCTGAGGTGTGTCTTTAGAGCTTTATACACTCTGAGATGTGTCTTTAGAGCTTTATAACACTCTGAGGTGTGTCTTTAGAGCTTTATACCACTCTGAGGTGTGTCTTTAGAGCTTTATACACTCCGAGGTGTGTCTTTAGAGCTTTATAACACTCTGAGGTGTGTCTTTAGAGCTTTACAACACTCTGAGGTGTGTCTTTAGAGCTTTATAACACTCTGAGGTGTGTCTTTAGAGCTTTAAAACACTCTGAGGTGTGTCTTTAGAGCTTTATAACACTCTGAGGTGTGTCTTTAGAGCTTTATATCACTCTGAGGTGTGTCTTTAGAGCTTTATAACACTCTGAGGTGTGTCTTTAGAGCTTTATACACTCTGAGGTGTGTCTTTAGAGCTTTATATCACTCTGAGGTGTGTCTTTAGAGCTTTATAACACTCTGAGGTGTGTCTTTAGAGCTTTATAACACTCTGAGGTGTGTTTAGAGCTTTATACCACTCTGAGGTGTGTCTTTAGAGCTTTATAACACTCTGAGGTGTGTCTTTAGAGCTTTATACACTCTGAGGTGTGTCTTTAGAGCTTTATACACTCTGAGATGTGTCTTTAGAGCTTCATATCACTCTGAGGTGTGTCTTTAGAGCTTTATACACTCTTAGATGTGTCTTTAGAGCTTTATAACACTCTGAGGTGTGTCTTTAGAGCTTTATAACACTCTGAGATGTGTCTTTAGAGCTTTATACACTCTGAGGTGTGTCTTTAGAGCTTTATACACTCTGAAGTGTGTCTTTAGAGCTTTGTAAACTCTGAGGTGTGTCTTTAGAGCTTTATAACACTCTGAGGTGTGTCTTTAGAGCTTTATAACACTCTGAGGTGTGTCTTTAGAGCTTTATACACTCTGAGATGTGTCTTTAGAGCTTTATACACTCTGAGGTGTGTCTTTAGAGCTTTATAACACTCTGAGGTGTGTCTTTAGAGCTTTATAACACTCTGAGATGTGTCTTTAGAGCTTTATACACTCTGAGGTGTGTCTTTAGAGCTTTATACACTCTGAGGTGTGTCTTTAGAGCTTTATAACACTCTGAGGTGTGTCTTTAGAGCTTTGTATCACTCTGAGGTGTGTCTTTAGAGCGTTATACACTCTGAGATGTGTCTTTAGAGCTTTATAACACTCTGAGGTGTGTCTTTAGAGCTTTATACCACTCTGAGGTGTGTCTTTAGAGCTTTATAACACTCTGAGGTGTGTCTTTAGAGCTTTATAACACTCTGAGGTGTGTCTTTAGAGCTTTATATCTCTCTGAGGTGTGTCTTTAGAGCTTTATACACTCTGAGATGTGTCTTTAGAGCTTTATAACACTCTGAGGTGTGTCTTTAGAGCTTTATAACACTCTGAGGTGTGTCTTTAGAGCTTTATACACTCTGAGATGTGTCTTTAGAGCTTTATAACACTCTGAGGTGTGTCTTTAGAGCTTTATACCACTCTGAGGTGTGTCTTTAGAGCTTTATACACTCTGAGGTGTGTCTTTAGAGCTTTATAACACTCTGAGGTGTGTCTTTAGAGCTTTATACACTCTGAGGTGTGTCTTTAGAGCTTTATATCACTCTGAGGTGTGTCTTTAGAGCTTTATATCACTCTGAGGTGTGTCTTTAGAGCTTTATACACTCTGAGGTGTGTCTTTAGAGCTTTATACACTCTGAGATGTGTCTTTAGAGCTTTATAACACTCTGAGGTGTGTCTTTAGAGCTTTATAACACTCTGAGGTGTGTCTTTAGAGCTTTATATCACTCTGAGGTGTGTCTTTAGAGCTTTGTAAACTCTGAGGTGTGTCTTTAGAGCTTTATACCACTCTGAGGTGTGTCTTTAGAGCTTTATAACACTCTGAGGTGTGTCTTTAGAGCTTTATACCACTCTGAGGTGTGTGTTTAGAGCTTTATAAGACTCTGAGGTGTGTCTTTAGAGCTTTATAACACTCTGAGGTGTGTCTTTAGAGCTTTATAACACTCTGAGGTGTGTCTTTAGGGCTTTATACCACTCTGAGGTGTGTGTTTAGAGCTTTATAAGACTCTGAGGTGTGTCTTTAGAGCTTTATACACTCTGAGGTGTGTCTTTAGAGCTTTATATCACTCTGAGGTGTGTCTTTAGAGCTTTATACACTCTGAGGTGTGTCTTTAGAGCTTTATAACACTCTGAGGTGTGTCTTTAGAGCCTCATACACTATGAGGTGCGTCTTTAGAGCTTTATACACTCTGAGGTGTGTCTTTAGAGCTTTATACACTCTGAGGTGTGTCTTTAGAGCTTTATACCACTCTGAGGTGTGTCTTTAGAGCCTTATACACTCTGAGGTGTGTCTTTAGAGCTTTATACCACTCTGAGGTGTGTCTTTAGAGCTTTATAACACTCTGAGGTGTGTCTTTAGAGCTTTATACCACTCTGAGGTGTGTCTTTAGAGCTTTATACCACTCTGAGGTGTGTCTTTAGAGCTTTATAACATTCTGAGGTGTGTCTTTAGAGCTTTATACCACTCTGAGGTGTGTCTTTAGAGCTTTATAACACTCTGAGGTGTGTCTTTAGAGCTTTATATCACTCTGAGGTGTGTCTTTAGAGCTTTATAACACTCTGAGGTGTGTCTTTAAAGCTTTATAACACTCTGAGGTGTGTCTTTAGAGCTTTATACCACTCTGAGGTGTGTCTTTAGAGCTTTATAACACTCTGAGGTGTGTCTTTAGAGCTTTATAACACTCTGAGGTGTGTCTTTAGAGCTTTATATCTCTCTGAGGTGTGTCTTTAGAGCTTTATACACTCTGAGATGTGTCTTTAGAGCTTTATACACTCTGAGATGTGTCTTTAGAGCTTTATAACACTCTGAGGTGTGTCTTTAGAGCTTTATAACACTCTGAGGTGTGTCTTTAGAGCTTTATACACTCTGAGATGTGTCTTTAGAGCTTTATAACACTCTGAGGTGTGTCTTTAGAGCTTTATACCACTCTGAGGTGTGTCTTTAGAGCTTTATACCACTCCGAGGTGTGTCTTTAGAGCTTTATACACTCTGAGGTGTGTCTTTAGAGCTTTATATCACTCTGAGGTGTGTCTTTAGAGCTTTATACACTCTGAGGTGTGTCTTTAGAGCTTTATACACTCTGAGATGTGTCTTTAGAGCTTTATAACACTCTGAGGTGTGTCTTTAGAGCTTTATACCACTCTGAGGTGTGTCTTTAGAGCTTTATACACTCTGAGGTGTGTCTTTAGAGCTTTATAACACTCTGAGGTGTGTCTTTAGAGCTTTATACACTCTGAGGTGTGTCTTTAGAGCTTTATATCACTCTGAGGTGTGTCTTTAGAGCTTTATATCACTCTGAGGTGTGTCTTTAGAGCTTTATACACTCTGAGGTGTGTCTTTAGAGCTTTATACACTCTGAGATGTGTCTTTAGAGCTTTATAACACTCTGAGGTGTGTCTTTAGAGCTTTATAACACTCTGAGGTGTGTCTTTAGAGCTTTATATCACTCTGAGGTGTGTCTTTAGAGCTTTGTAAACTCTGAGGTGTGTCTTTAGAGCTTTATACCACTCTGAGGTGTGTCTTTAGAGCTTTATAACACTCTGAGGTGTGTCTTTAGAGCTTTATACCACTCTGAGGTGTGTGTTTAGAGCTTTATAAGACTCTGAGGTGTGTCTTTAGAGCTTTATAACACTCTGAGGTGTGTCTTTAGAGCTTTATAACACTCTGAGGTGTGTCTTTAGGGCTTTATACCACTCTGAGGTGTGTGTTTAGAGCTTTATAAGACTCTGAGGTGTGTCTTTAGAGCTTTATACACTCTGAGGTGTGTCTTTAGAGCTTTATATCACTCTGAGGTGTGTCTTTAGAGCTTTATACACTCTGAGGTGTGTCTTTAGAGCTTTATAACACTCTGAGGTGTGTCTTTAGAGCCTCATACACTATGAGGTGCGTCTTTAGAGCTTTATACACTCTGAGGTGTGTCTTTAGAGCTTTATACACTCTGAGGTGTGTCTTTAGAGCTTTATACCACTCTGAGGTGTGTCTTTAGAGCCTTATACACTCTGAGGTGTGTCTTTAGAGCTTTATACCACTCTGAGGTGTGTCTTTAGAGCTTTATAACACTCTGAGGTGTGTCTTTAGAGCTTTATACCACTCTGAGGTGTGTCTTTAGAGCTTTATACCACTCTGAGGTGTGTCTTTAGAGCTTTATAACATTCTGAGGTGTGTCTTTAGAGCTTTATACCACTCTGAGGTGTGTCTTTAGAGCTTTATAACACTCTGAGGTGTGTCTTTAGAGCTTTATATCACTCTGAGGTGTGTCTTTAGAGCTTTATAACACTCTGAGGTGTGTCTTTAAAGCTTTATAACACTCTGAGGTGTGTCTTTAGAGCTTTATACCACTCTGAGGTGTGTCTTTAGAGCTTTATAACACTCTAAGGTGTGTCTTTAGAGCTTTTTAACACTCTGAGGTGTGTCTTTAGAGCTTTATATCTCTCTGAGGTGTGTCTTTAGAGCTTTATACACTCTGAGATGTGTCTTTAGAGCTTTATAACACTCTGAGGTGTGTCTTTAGAGCTTTATAACACTCTGAGGTGTGTCTTTAGAGCTTTATACACTCTGAGATGTGTCTTTAGAGCTTTATAACACTCTGAGGTGTGTCTTTAGAGCTTTATACCACTCTGAGGTGTGTCTTTAGAGCTTTATACCACTCCGAGGTGTGTCTTTAGAGCTTTATACACTCTGAGGTGTGTCTTTAGAGCTTTATATCACTCTGAGGTGTGTCTTTAGAGCTTTATACACTCTGAGGTGTGTCTTTAGAGCTTTATACACTCTGAGATGTGTCTTTAGAGCTTTATAACACTCTGAGGTGTGTCTTTGTGTCTTTAGAGCTTTATATCACTCTGAGGTGTGTCTTTAGAGCTTTATATCACTCTGAGGTGTGTCTTTAGAGCTTTATACACTCTGAGATGTGTCTTTAGAGCTTTATAACACTCTGAGGTGTGTCTTTAGAGCTTTATAACACTCTGAGGTGTGTCTTTAGAGCTTTATATCACTCTGAGGTGTGTCTTTAGAGCTTTGTAAACTCTGAGGTGTGTCTTTAGAGCTTTATACACTCTGAGGTGTGTCTTTAGAGCTTTATATCACTCTGAGGTGTGTCTTTAGAGCTTTATAACACTCTGAGATGTGTCTTTAGAGCTTTATACACTCTGAGGTGTGTCTTTAGAGCTTTATATCACTCTGAGGTGTGTCTTTAGAGCTTTATAACACTCTGAGATGTGTCTTTTGAGCTTTATAACGCTCTGAGGTGTGTCTTTAGAGCTTTATACACTCTGAGGTGTGTCTTTAGAGCTTTATATCACTCTGAGGTGTGTCTTTAGAGTTTTATACACTCTGAGGTGTGTCTTTAGAGCTTTATACACTCTGAGGTGTGTCTTTAGAGCTTTATACACTCTGAGGTGTGTCTTTAGAGCTTTATACACTCTGAGGTGTGTCTTTAGAGCTTTATAACACTCTGAGGTGTGTCTTTAGAGCTTTATACACTCTGAGATGTGTCTTTAGAGCTTTATACCACTCTGAGGTGTGTCTTTAGAGCCTTATACACTCTGAGGTGTGTCTTTAGAGCTTTATAACACTCTGAGGTGTGTCTTTAGAGCTTTATACACTCTGAGATGTGTCTTTAGAGCTTTATACCACTCTGAGGTGTGTCTTTAGAGCTTTATACCACTCCGAGGTGTGTCTTTAGAGCTTTATACACTCTGAGGTGTGTCTTTAGAGCTTTATATCACTCTGAGGTGTGTCTTTAGGGCTTTATACCACTCTGAGGTGTGTGTTTAGAGCTTTATAAGACTCTGAGGTGTGTCTTTAGAGCTTTATAACACTCTGAGGTGTGTCTTTAGAGCCTCATACACTATGAGGTGCGTCTTTAGAGCTTTATACACTCTGAGGTGTGTCTTTAGAGCTTTATACACTCTGAGGTGTGTCTTTAGAGCTTTATACCACTCTGAGGTGTGTCTTTAGAGCCTTATACACTCTGAGGTGTGTCTTTAGAGCTTTATACCACTCTGAGGTGTGTCTTTAGAGCTTTATAACACTCTGAGGTTTGTCTTTAGAGCTTTATACCACTCTGAGGTGTGTCTTTAGAGCTTTATACCACTCTGAGGTGTGTCTTTAGAGCTTTATAACATTCTGAGGTGTGTCTTTAGAGCTTTATACCACTCTGAGGTGTGTCTTTAGAGCTTTATAACACTCTGAGGTGTGTCTTTAGAGCTTTATATCACTCTGAGGTGTGTCTTTAGAGCTTTATAACACTCTGAGGTGTGTCTTTAAAGCTTTATACCACTCTGAGGTGTGTCTTTAGAGCTTTATAACACTCTGAGGTGTGTCTTTAGAGCTTTATACCACTCTGAGGTGTGTCTTTAGAGCTTTATAACACTCTGAGGTGTGTCTTTAGAGCTTTATAACACTCTGAGGTGTGTCTTTAGAGCTTTATATCTCTCTGAGGTGTGTCTTTAGAGCTTTATACACTCTGAGATGTGTCTTTAGAGCTTTATAACACTCTGAGGTGTGTCTTTAGAGCTTTATAACACTCTGAGGTGTGTCTTTAGAGCTTTATACACTCTGAGATGTGTCTTTAGAGCTTTATAACACTCTGAGGTGTGTCTTTAGAGCTTTATACCACTCTGAGATGTGTCTTTAGAGCTTTATAACACTCTGAGGTGTGTCTTTAGAGCTTTATAACACTCTGAGGTGTGTCTTTAGAGCTTTATATCACTCTGAGGTGTGTCTTTAGAGCTTTGTAAACTCTGAGGTGTGTCTTTAGAGCTTTAAACCACTCTGAAGTGTGTCTTTAGAGCTTTATAACACTCTGAGGTGTGTCTTTAGAGCTTTATACCACTCTGAGGAGTGTGTTTAGAGCTTTATAAGACTCTGAGGTGTGTCTTTAGAGCTTTATAACACTCTGAGGTGTGTCTTTAGAGCCTCATACACTATGAGGTGCGTCTTTAGAGCTTTATACACTCTGAGGTGTGTCTTTAGAGCTTTATACCACTCTGAGGTGTGTCTTTAGAGCCTTATACACTCTGAGGTGTGTCTTTAGAGCTTTATACCACTCTGAGGTGTGTCTTTAGAGCCTTATACACTCTGAGGTGTGTCTTTAGAGCTTTATACCACTCTGAGGTGTGTCTTTAGAGCTTTATAACAATCTGAGGTGTGTCTTTAGAGCTTTATACCACTCTGAGGTGTGTCTTTAGAGCTTTATACCACTCTGAGGTGTGTCTTTAGAGCTTTATAACACTCTGAGGTGTGTCTTTAGAGCTTTATAACATTCTGAGGTGTGTCTTTAGAGCTTTATACCACTCTGAGGTGTGTCTTTAGAGCTTTATATCACTCTGAGGTGTGTCTTTAGAGCTTTATATCACTCTGAGGTGTGTCTTTAGAGCTTTATAACACTCTGAGGTGTGTCTTTAAAGCTTTATAACACTCTGAGGTGTGTCTTTAGAGCTTTATATCTCTCTGAGGTGTGTCTTTAGAGCTTTATACACTCTGAGATGTGTCTTTAGAGCTTTATACACTCTGAGGTGTGTCTTTAGAGCTTTATACACTCTGAGATGTGTCTTTAGAGCTTTATAACACTCTGAGGTGTGTCTTTAGAGCTTTATACCACTCTGAGGTGTGTCTTTAGAGCTTTATACACTCCGAGGTGTGTCTTTAGAGCTTTATAACACTCTGAGGTGTGTCTTTAGAGCTTTATAACACTCTGAGGTGTGTCTTTAGAGCTTTATAACACTCTGAGGTGTGTCTTTAGAGCTTTAAAACACTCTGAGGTGTGTCTTTAGAGCTTCATACACTCTGAGGTGTGTCTTTAGAGCTTTATAACACTCTGAGGTGTGTCTTTAGAGCTTTATATCACTCTGAGGTGTGTCTTTAGAGCTTTATAACACTCTGAGGTGTGTCTTTAGAGCTTTATACACTCTGAGGTGTGTCTTTAGAGCTTTATATCACTCTGAGGTGTGTCTTTAGAGCTTTATAACACTCTGAGGTGTGTCTTTAGAGCTTTATAACACTCTGAGGTGTGTCTTTAGAGCTTTATACCACTCTGAGGTGTGTCTTTAGAGCTTTATAACACTCTGAGGTGTGTCTTTAGAGCTTTATACACTCTGAGGTGTGTCTTTAGAGCTTTATACACTCTGAGATGTGTCTTTAGAGCTTTATATCACTCTGAGGTGTGTCTTTAGAGCTTTATACACTCTGAGATGTGTCTTTAGAGCTTTATAACACTCTGAGGTGTGTCTTTAGAGCTTTATAACACTCTGAGATGTGTCTTTAGAGCTTTATACACTCTGAGGTGTGTCTTTAGAGCTTTATACACTCTGAAGTGTGTCTTTAGAGCTTTGTAAACTCTGAGGTGTTTCTTTAGAGCTTTATAACACTCTGAGGTGTGTCTTTAGAGCTTTATAACACTCTGAGATGTGTCTTTAGAGCTTTATAACACTCTGAGGTGTGTCTTTAGAGCTTTATATCACTCTGAGGTGTGTCTTTAGAGCTTTATACACTCTGAGATGTGTCTTTAGAGCTTTATAACACTCTGAGGTGTGTCTTTAGAGCTTTATACACTCTGAGGTGTGTCTTTAGAGCTTTATATCACTCTGAGGCTGTGTCTTTAGAGCTTTATAACACTCTGAGATGTGTCTTTTGAGCTTTATAACGCTCTGAGGTGTGTCTTCAGAGCTTTATATCACTCTGAGGTGTGTCTTTAGAGCTTTATATCACTCTGAGGTGTGTCTTTAGAGCTTTATAACACTCTGAGATGTGTCTTTTGAGCTTTATAACGCTCTGAGGTGTGTCTTCAGAGCTTTATACACTCTGAGATGTGTCTTTAGAGCTTTATAACACTCTGAGGTGTGTCTTTAGAGCTTTATATCACTCTGAGGTGTGTCTTTAGAGCTTTATACACTCTGAGATGTGTCTTTAGAGCTTTATAACACTCTGAGGTGTGTCTTTAGAGCTTTATACACTCTGAGGTGTGTCTTTAGAGCTTTATATCACTCTGAGGTGTGTCTTTAGAGCTTTATAACACTCTGAGATGTGTCTTTTGAGCTTTATAACGCTCTGAGGTGTGTCTTTAGAAGCTTTATACACTCTGAGGTGTGTCTTCAGAGCTTTATATCACTCTGAGGTGTGTCTTTAGAGCTTTATATCACTCTGAGGTGTGTCTTTAGAGCTTTATAACACTCTGAGATGTGTCTTTTGAGCTTTATAACGCTCTGAGGTGTGTCTTCAGAGCTTTATATCACTCTGAGGTGTGTCTTTAGAGCTTTATATCACTCTGAGGTGTGTCTTTAGAGCTTTATAACACTCTGAGATGTGTCTTTAGAGCTTTATAACACTCTGAGGTGTGTCTTTAGAGCTTTATAACACTCTGAGGTGTGTCTTGAGAGCTTTATACACTCTGAGATGTGTCTTTAGAGCTTTATACACTCTGAGGTGTGTCTTTAGAGCTTTATATCACTCTGAGGTGTGTCTTTAGAGTTTATACACTCTGAGGTGTGTCTTTAGAGCTTTATACACTCTGAGGTGTGTCTTTAGAGCTTTATACACTCTGAGGTGTGTCTTTAGAGCTTTATAACACTCTGAGGTGTGTCTTTAGAGCTTTATACACTCTGAGGTGTGTCTTTAGAGCTTTATACACTCTGAGGTGTGTCGTTAGAGCTTTAAACAGCTCTGAGGTGTGTCTTTAGAGCTTTATAACACTCTGAGGTGTGTCTTTAGAGCTTTATACACTCTGAGATGTGTCTTTAGAGCTTTATACCACTCTGAGGTGTGTCTTTAGAGCTTTATACCACTCCGAGGTGTGTCTTTAGAGCTTTATACACTCTGAGGTGTGTCTTTAGAGCTTTATATCACTCTGAGGTGTGTCTTTAGAGCTTTATACACTCTGAGGTGTGTCTTTAGAGCTTTATACACTCTGAGATGTGTCTTTAGAGCTTTATAACGCTCTGAGGTGTGTCTTCAGAGCTTTATACACTCTGAGATGTGTCTTTAGAGCTTTATAACACTCTGAGGTGTGTCTTTAGAGCTTTATATCACTCTGAGGTGTGTCTTTAGAGCTTTATACACTCTGAGATGTGTCTTTAGAGCTTTATAACACTCTGAGGTGTGTCTTTAGAGCTTTATAACACTCTGAGGTGTGTCTTTAGAGCTTTATACCACTCTGAGGTGTGTCTTTAGAGCTTTATAACACTCTGAGGTGTGTCTTTAGAGCTTTATACACTCTGAGGTGTGTCTTTAGAGCTTTATACACTCTGAGATGTGTCTTTAGAGCTTTATATCACTCTGAGGTGTGTCTTTAGAGCTTTATACACGCTGAGATGTGTCTTTAGAGCTTTATAACACTCTGAGGTGTGTCTTTAGAGCTTTATAACACTCTGAGATGTGTCTTTAGAGCTTTATACACTCTGAGGTGTGTCTTTAGAGCTTTATACACTCTGAAGTGTGTCTTTAGAGCTTTGTAAACTCTGAGGTGTGTCTTTAGAGCTTTATAACACTCTGAGGTGTGTCTTTAGAGCTTTATAACACTCTGAGATGTGTCTTTAGAGCTTTATAACACTCTGAGGTGTGTCTTTAGAGCTTTATATCACTCTGAGGTGTGTCTTTAGAGCTTTATACACTCTGAGATGTGTCTTTAGAGCTTTATAACACTCTGAGGTGTGTCTTTAGAGCTTTATACACTCTGAGGTGTGTCTTTAGAGCTTTATATCACTCTGAGGTGTGTCTTTAGAGCTTTATAACACTCTGAGATGTGTCTTTTGAGCTTTATAACGCTCTGAGGTGTGTCTTCAGAGCTTTATATCACTCTGAGGTGTGTCTTTAGAGCTTTATATCACTCTGAGGTGTGTCTTTAGAGCTTTATAACACTCTGAGATGTGTCTTTTGAGCTTTATAACGCTCTGAGGTGTGTCTTCAGAGCTTTATACACTCTGAGATGTGTCTTTAGAGCTTTATAACACTCTGAGGTGTGTCTTTAGAGCTTTATATCACTCTGAGGTGTGTCTTTAGAGCTTTATACACTCTGAGATGTGTCTTTAGAGCTTTATAACACTCTGAGGTGTGTCTTTAGAGCTTTATACACTCTGAGGTGTGTCTTTAGAGCTTTATATCACTCTGAGGTGTGTCTTTAGAGCTTTATAACACTCTGAGATGTGTCTTTTGAGCTTTATAACGCTCTGAGGTGTGTCTTCAGAGCTTTATATCACTCTGAGGTGTGTCTTTAGAGCTTTATAACACTCTGAGATGTGTCTTTTGAGCTTTATAACGCTCTGAGGTGTGTCTTCAGAGCTTTATATCACTCTGAGGTGTGTCTTTAGAGCTTTATATCACTCTGAGGTGTGTCTTTAGAGCTTTATAACACTCTGAGATGTGTCTTTAGAGCTTTATAACACTCTGAGGTGTGTCTTTAGAGCTTTATAACACTCTGAGGTGTGTCTTGAGAGCTTTATAACACTCTGAGATGTGTCTTTAGAGCTTTATACACTCTGAGGTGTGTCTTTAGAGCTTTATATCACTCTGAGGTGTGTCTTTAGAGTTTTATACACTCTGAGGTGTGTCTTTAGAGCTTTATACACTCTGAGGTGTGTCTTTAGAGCTTTATACACTCTGAGGTGTGTCTTTAGAGCTTTATACACTCTGAGGTGTGTCTTAAGAGCTTTATAACACTCTGAGGTGTGTCTTTAGAGCTTTATACAGCTCTGAGGTGTGTCTTTAGAGCTTTATACACTCTGAGGTGTGTCTTTAGAGCTTTATACACTCTGAGATGTGTCTTTAGAGCTTTATACCACTCTGAGGTGTGTCTTTAGAGCTTTATACCACTCCGAGGTGTGTCTTTAGAGCTTTATACACTCTGAGGTGTGTCTTTAGAGCTTTATATCACTCTGAGGTGTGTCTTTAGAGCTTTATACACTCTGAGGTGTGTCTTTAGAGCTTTATACACTGAGATGTGTCTTTAGAGCTTTATAACACTCTGAGGTGTGTCTTTAGAGCTTTATACCACTCTGAGGTGTGTCTTTAGAGCTTTATACACTCCGAGGTGTGTCTTTAGAGCTTTATAACACTCTGAGGTGTGTCTTTAGAGCTTTACAACACTCTGAGGTGTGTCTTTAGAGCTTTATAACACTCTGAGGTGTGTCTTTAGAGCTTTAAAACACTCTGAGGTGTGTCTTTAGAGCTTTATAACACTCTGAGGTGTGTCTTTAGAGCTTTATAACACTCTGAGGTGTGTCTTTAGAGCTTTATACACTCTGAGGTGTGTCTTTAGAGCTTTATATCACTCTGAGGTGTGTCTTTAGAGCTTTATAACACTCTGATGTGTGTCTTTAGAGCTTTATAACACTCTGAGGTGTGTTTAGAGCTTTATACCACTCTGAGGTGTGTCTTTAGAGCTTTATAACACTCTGAGGTGTGTCTTTAGAGCTTTATACACTCTGAGGTGTGTCTTTAGAGCTTTATACACTCTGAGATGTGTCTTTAGAGCTTTATATCACTCTGAGGTGTGTCTTTAGAGCTTTATACACTCTGAGATGTGTCTTTAGAGCTTTATAACACTCTGAGGTGTGTCTTTAGAGCTTTATAACACTCTGAGATGTGTCTTTAGAGCTTTATACACTCTGAGGTGTGTCTTTAGAGCTTTATACACTCTGAAGTGTGTCTTTAGAGCTTTGTAAACTCTGAGGTGTGTCTTTAGAGCTTTATAACACTCTGAGGTGTGTCTTTAGAGCTTTATACACTCTGAGATGTGTCTTTAGAGCTTTATACACTCTGAGGTGTGTCTTTAGAGCTTTATAACACTCTGAGGTGTGTCTTTAGAGCTTTATAACACTCTGAGATGTGTCTTTAGAGCTTTATACACTCTGAGGTGTGTCTTTAGAGCTTTATACACTCTGAGGTGTGTCTTTAGAGCTTTATAACACTCTGAGGTGTGTCTTTAGAGCTTTGTATCACTCTGAGGTGTGTCTTTAGAGCTTTATACACTCTGAGATGTGTCTTTAGAGCTTTATAACACTCTGAGGTGTGTCTTTAGAGCTTTATATCACTCTGAGGTGTGTCTTTAGAGCTTTATACACTCTGAGATGTGTCTTTAGAGCTTTATAACACTCTGAGGTGTGTCTTTAGAGCTTTATACACTCTGAGGTGTGTCTTTAGAGCTTTATATCACTCTGAGGTGTGTCTTTAGAGCTTTATAACACTCTGAGATGTGTCTTTTGAGCTTTATAACGCTCTGAGGTGTGTCTTCAGAGCTTTATATCACTCTGAGGTGTGTCTTTAGAGCTTTATATCACTCTGAGGTGTGTCTTTAGAGCTTTATAACACTCTGAGATGTGTCTTTAGAGCTTTATAACACTCTGAGATGTGTCTTTAGAGCTTTATAACACTCTGAGGTGTGTCTTTAGAGCTTTATAACACTCTGAGGTGTGTCTTGAGAGCTTTATAACACTCTGAGATGTGTCTTTAGAGCTTTATACACTCTGAGGTGTGTCTTTAGAGCTTTATATCACTCTGAGGTGTGTCTTTAGAGTTTTATACACTCTGAGGTGTGTCTTTAGAGCTTTATACACTCTGAGGTGTGTCTTTAGAGCTTTATATCACTCTGAGGTGTGTCTTTAGAGCTTTATACACTCTGAGGTGTGTCTTTAGAGCTTTATACACTCTGAGGTGTGTCTTTAGAGCTTTATATCACTCTGAGGTGTGTCTTTAGAGCTTTATAACACTCTGAGATGTGTCTTTTGAGCTTTATAACGCTCTGAGGTGTGTCTTCAGAGCTTTATATCACTCTGAGGTGTGTCTTTAGAGCTTTATATCACTCTGAGGTGTGTCTTTAGAGCTTTATAACACTCTGAGATGTGTCTTTAGAGCTTTATAACACTCTGAGGTGTGTCTTTAGAGCTTTATAACACTCTGAGGTGTGTCTTGAGAGCTTTATAACACTCTGAGATGTGTCTTTAGAGCTTTATACACTCTGAGGTGTGTCTTTAGAGCTTTATATCACTCTGAGGTGTGTCTTTAGAGTTTTATACACTCTGAGGTGTGTCTTTAGAGCTTTATACACTCTGAGGTGTGTCTTTAGAGCTTTATACACTCTGAGGTGTGTCTTTAGAGCTTTATAACACTCTGAGGTGTGTCTTTAGAGCTTTATACACTCTGAGGTGTGTCTTTAGAGCTTTATACACTCTGAGGTGTGTCTTTAGAGCTTTATACACTCTGAGGTGTGTCTTTAGAGCTTTATAACACTCTGAGGTGTGTCTTTAGAGCTTTATACACTCTGAGATGTGTCTTTAGAGCTTTATACCACTCTGAGGTGTGTCTTTAGAGCCTTATACACTCTGAGGTGTGTCTTTAGAGCTTTATAACACTCTGAGGTGTGTCTTTAGAGCTTTATACACTCTGAGATGTGTCTTTAGAGCTTTATACCACTCTGAGGTGTGTCTTTAGAGCTTTATACCACTCCGAGGTGTGTCTTTAGAGCTTTATACACTCTGAGGTGTGTCTTTAGAGCTTTATATCACTCTGAGGTGTGTCTTTAGAGCTTTATACACTCTGAGGTGTGTCTTTAGAGCTTTATACACTCTGAGATGTGTCTTTAGAGCTTTATAACACTCTGAGGTGTGTCTTTAGAGCTTTATACCACTCTGAGGTGTGTCTTTAGAGCTTTATACACTCCGAGGTGTGTCTTTAGAGCTTTATAACACTCTGAGGTGTGTCTTTAGAGCTTTACAACACTCTGAGGTGTGTCTTTAGAGCTTTATAACACTCTGAGGTGTGTCTTTAGAGCTTTAAAACACTCTGAGGTGTGTCTTTAGAGCTTCATACACTCTGAGGTGTGTCTTTAGAGCTTTATAACACTCTGAGGTGTGTCTTTAGAGCTTTATATCACTCTGAGGTGTGTCTTTAGAGCTTTATAACACTCTGAGGTGTGTCTTTAGAGCTTTATACACTCTGAGGTGTGTCTTTAGAGCTTTATATCACTCTGAGGTGTGTCTTTAGAGCTTTATAACACTCTGAGGTGTGTCTTTAGAGCTTTATACCACTCTGAGGTGTGTCTTTAGAGCTTTATAACACTCTGAGGTGTGTCTTTAGAGCTTTATACACTCTGAGGTGTGTCTTTAGAGCTTTATACACTCTGAGATGTGTCTTTAGAGCTTTATATCACTCTGAGGTGTGTCTTTAGAGCTTTATACACTCTGAGATGTGTCTTTAGAGCTTTATAACACTCTGAGGTGTGTCTTTAGAGCTTTATAACACTCTGAGATGTGTCTTTAGAGCTTTATACACTCTGAGGTGTGTCTTTAGAGCTTTATACACTCTGAAGTGTGTCTTTAGAGCTTTGTAAACTCTGAGGTGTGTCTTTAGAGCTTTATAACACTCTGAGGTGTGTCTTTAGAGCTTTATACACTCTGAGATGTGTCTTTAGAGCTTTATACACTCTGAGGTGTGTCTTTAGAGCTTTATAACACTCTGAGGTGTGTCTTTAGAGCTTTATAACACTCTGAGATGTGTCTTTAGAGCTTTATACACTCTGAGGTGTGTCTTTAGAGCTTTATACACTCTGAGGTGTGTCTTTAGAGCTTTATAACACTCTGAGGTGTGTCTTTAGAGCTTTGTATCACTCTGAGGTGTGTCTTTAGAGCTTTATACACTCTGAGATGTGTCTTTAGAGCTTTATAACACTCTGAGGTGTGTCTTTAGAGCTTTATATCACTCTGAGGTGTGTCTTTAGAGCTTTATACACTCTGAGATGTGTCTTTAGAGCTTTATAACACTCTGAGGTGTGTCTTTAGAGCTTTATACACTCTGAGGTGTGTCTTTAGAGCTTTATATCACTCTGAGGTGTGTCTTTAGAGCTTTATAACACTCTGAGATGTGTCTTTTGAGCTTTATAACGCTCTGAGGTGTGTCTTCAGAGCTTTATATCACTCTGAGGTGTGTCTTTAGAGCTTTATAACACTCTGAGGTGTGTCTTTAGAGCTTTATAACACTCTGAGATGTGTCTTTAGAGCTTTATAACACTCTGAGGTGTGTCTTTAGAGCTTTATAACACTCTGAGGTGTGTCTTGAGAGCTTTATAACACTCTGAGATGTGTCTTTAGAGCTTTATACACTCTGAGGTGTGTCTTTAGAGCTTTATATCACTCTGAGGTGTGTCTTTAGAGTTTTATACACTCTGAGGTGTGTCTTTAGAGCTTTATACACTCTGAGGTGTGTCTTTAGAGCTTTATACACTCTGAGGTGTGTCTTTAGAGCTTTATAACACTCTGAGGTGTGTCTTTAGAGCTTTATACACTCTGAGATGTGTCTTTAGAGCTTTATAACACTCTGAGGTGTGTCTTTAGAGCTTTATAACACTCTGAGGTGTGTCTTTAGAGCTTCATACACTCTGAGATGTGTCTTTAGAGCTTTATAACACTCTGAGGTGTGTCTTTAGAGCTTTATAACACTCTGAGGTGTGTCTTTAGAGCTTTATAACTCTGAGGTGTGTCTTTAGAGCTTTATAACACTCTGAGGTGTGTCTTTAGAGCTTTATACACTCTGAGATGTGTCTTCAGAGCTTTATAACACTCTGAGGTGTGTCTTTAGAGCTTTATATCACTCTGAGGTGTGTCTTTAGAGCTTTAAACACTCTGAGGTGTGTCTTTAGAGCTTTATAACACTCTGAGGTGTGTCTTTAGAGCTTTATACACTCTGAGGTGTGTCTTTAGAGCTTTATACCACTCTGAGGTGTGTCTTTAGAGCTTTATAACACTCTGAGATGTGTCTTTAGAGCTTTATACACTCTGAGGTGTGTCTTTAGAGCTTTATACACTCTGAAGTGTGTCTTTAGAGCTTTGTAAACTCTTAGGTGTGTCTTTAGAGCTTTATAACACTCTGAGGTGTGTCTTTAGAGCTTTATACACTCTGAGGTGTGTCTTTAGAGCTTTATAACACTCTGAGGTGTGTCTTTAGAGCTTTATACACTCTGAGATGTGTCTTTAGAGCTTTATAACACTCTGAGGTGTGTCTTTAGAGCTTTATACACTCTGAGATGTGTCTTTAGAGCTTTATACACTCTGAGATGTGTCTTTAGAGCTTTATAACACTCTGATGTGTGTCTTTAGAGCTTTATAACACTCTGAGATGTGTCTTTAGAGCTTTATACACTCTGAGGTGTGTCTTTAGAGCTTTATACACTCTGAAGTGTGTCTTTAGAGCTTTGTAAACTCTGAGGTGTGTCTTTAGAGCTTTATAACACTCTGAGGTGTGTCTTTAGAGCTTTATAACACTCTGAGATGTGTCTTTAGAGCTTTATACACTCTGAGGTGTGTCTTTAGAGCTTTATACACTCTGAGGTGTGTCTTTAGAGCTTTATAATAATTCTGAGGTGTGTCTTTAGAGCTTTGTATCACTCTGAGGTGTGTCTTTAGAGCTTTATACACTCTGAGATGTGTCTTTAGAGCTTTATAACACTCTGAGGTGTGTCTTTAGAGCTTTATATCACTCTGAGGTGTGTCTTTAGAGCTTTATACACTCTGAGATGTGTCTTTAGAGCTTTATAACACTCTGAGGTGTGTCTTTAGAGCTTTATACACTCTGAGGTGTGTCTTTAGAGCTTTATATCACTCTGAGGTGTGTCTTTAGAGCTTTATAACACTCTGAGATGTGTCTTTTGAGCTTTATAACGCTCTGAGGTGTGTCTTCAGAGCTTTATATCACTCTGAGGTGTGTCTTTAGAGCTTTATATCACTCTGAGGTGTGTCTTTAGAGCTTTATAACACTCTGAGATGTGTCTTTAGAGCTTTATAACACTCTGAGGTGTGTCTTTAGAGCTTTATAACACTCTGAGGTGTGTCTTGAGAGCTTTATAACACTCTGAGATGTGTCTTTAGAGCTTTATACACTCTGAGGTGTGTCTTTAGAGCTTTATATCACTCTGAGGTGTGTCTTTAGAGTTTTATACACTCTGAGGTGTGTCTTTAGAGCTTTATACACTCTGAGGTGTGTCTTTAGAGCTTTATACACTCTGAGGTGTGTCTTTAGAGCTTTATAACACTCTGAGGTGTGTCTTTAGAGCTTTATACACTCTGAGATGTGTCTTTAGAGCTTTATAACACTCTGAGGTGTGTCTTTAGAGCTTCATACACTCTGAGATGTGTCTTTAGAGCTTTATAACACTCTGAGGTGTGTCTTTAGAGCTTTATAACACTCTGAGGTGTGTCTTTAGAGCTTTATAACTCTGAGGTGTGTCTTTAGAGCTTTATAACACTCTGAGGTGTGTCTTTAGAGCTTTATATCACTCTGAGGTGTGTCTTTAGAGCTTTATACACTCTGAGATGTGTCTTTAGAGCTTTATAACACTCTGAGGTGTGTCTTTAGAGCTTTATACACTCTGAGGTGTGTCTTTAGAGCTTTATATCACTCTGAGGTGTGTCTTTAGAGCTTTATAACACTCTGAGATGTGTCTTTTGAGCTTTATAACGCTCTGAGGTGTGTCTTTAGAGCTTTATACACTCTGAGGTGTGTCTTCAGAGCTTTATATCACTCTGAGGTGTGTCTTTAGAGCTTTATATCACTCTGAGGTGTGTCTTTAGAGCTTTATAACACTCTGAGATGTGTCTTTTGAGCTTTATAACGCTCTGAGGTGTGTCTTCAGAGCTTTATATCACTCTGAGGTGTGTCTTTAGAGCTTTATATCACTCTGAGGTGTGTCTTTAGAGCTTTATAACACTCTGAGATGTGTCTTTTGAGCTTTATAACGCTCTGAGGTGTGTCTTCAGAGCTTTATACACTCTGAGATGTGTCTTTAGAGCTTTATAACACTCTGAGGTGTGTCTTTAGAGCTTTATATCACTCTGAGGTGTGTCTTTAGAGCTTTATACACTCTGAGATGTGTCTTTAGAGCTTTATAACACTCTGAGGTGTGTCTTTAGAGCTTTATACACTCTGAGGTGTGTCTTTAGAGCTTTATATCACTCTGAGGTGTGTCTTTAGAGCTTTATAACACTCTGAGATGTGTCTTTTGAGCTTTATAACGCTCTGAGGTGTGTCTTTAGAGCTTTATACACTCTGAGGTGTGTCTTCAGAGCTTTATATCACTCTGAGGTGTGTCTTTAGAGCTTTATATCACTCTGAGGTGTGTCTTTAGAGCTTTATAACACTCTGAGATGTGTCTTTTGAGCTTTATAACGCTCTGAGGTGTGTCTTCAGAGCTTTATATCACTCTGAGGTGTGTCTTTAGAGCTTTATATCACTCTGAGGTGTGTCTTTAGAGCTTTATAACACTCTGAGATGTGTCTTTAGAGCTTTATAACACTCTGAGGTGTGTCTTTAGAGCTTTATAACACTCTGAGGTGTGTCTTGAGAGCTTTATAACACTCTGAGATGTGTCTTTAGAGCTTTATACACTCTGAGGTGTGTCTTTAGAGCTTTATATCACTCTGAGGTGTGTCTTTAGAGTTTTATACACTCTGAGGTGTGTCTTTAGAGCTTTATACACTCTGAGGTGTGTCTTTAGAGCTTTATACACTCTGAGGTGTGTCTTTAGAGCTTTATACACTCTGAGGTGTGTCTTTAGAGCTTTATAACACTCTGAGGTGTGTCTTTAGAGCTTTATACACTCTGAGGTGTGTCTTTAGAGCTTTATACACTCTGAGGTGTGTCTTTAGAGCTTTATACAGCTCTGAGGTGTGTCTTTAGAGCTTTATAACACTCTGAGGTGTGTCTTTAGAGCTTTATACACTCTGAGATGTGTCTTTAGAGCTTTATACCACTCTGAGGTGTGTCTTTAGAGCTTTATACCACTCCGAGGTGTGTCTTTAGAGCTTTATACACTCTGAGGTGTGTCTTTAGAGCTTTATATCACTCTGAGGTGTGTCTTTAGAGCTTTATACACTCTGAGGTGTGTCTTTAGAGCTTTATACACTCTGAGATGTGTCTTTAGAGCTTTATAACACTCTGAGGTGTGTCTTTAGAGCTTTATACCACTCTGAGGTGTGTCTTTAGAGCTTTATACACTCCGAGGTGTGTCTTTAGAGCTTTATAACACTCTGAGGTGTGTCTTTAGAGCTTTACAACACTCTGAGGTGTGTCTTTAGAGCTTTATAACACTCTGAGGTGTGTCTTTAGAGCTTTAAAACACTCTGAGGTGTGTCTTTAGAGCTTTATAACACTCTGAGGTGTGTCTTTAGAGCTTTATATCACTCTGAGGTGTGTCTTTAGAGCTTTATAACACTCTGAGGTGTGTCTTTAGAGCTTTATACACTCTGAGGTGTGTCTTTAGAGCTTTATATCACTCTGAGGTGTGTCTTTAGAGCTTTATAACACTCTGAGGTGTGTCTTTAGAGCTTTATAACACTCTGAGGTGTGTTTAGAGCTTTATACCACTCTGAGGTGTGTCTTTAGAGCTTTATAACACTCTGAGGTGTGTCTTTAGAGCTTTATACACTCTGAGGTGTGTCTTTAGAGCTTTATACACTCTGAGATGTGTCTTTAGAGCTTCATATCACTCTGAGGTGTGTCTTTAGAGCTTTATACACTCTTAGATGTGTCTTTAGAGCTTTATAACACTCTGAGGTGTGTCTTTAGAGCTTTATAACACTCTGAGATGTGTCTTTAGAGCTTTATACACTCTGAGGTGTGTCTTTAGAGCTTTATACACTCTGAAGTGTGTCTTTAGAGCTTTGTAAACTCTGAGGTGTGTCTTTAGAGCTTTATAACACTCTGAGGTGTGTCTTTAGAGCTTTATAACACTCTGAGGTGTGTCTTTAGAGCTTTATACACTCTGAGATGTGTCTTTAGAGCTTTATACACTCTGAGGTGTGTCTTTAGAGCTTTATAACACTCTGAGGTGTGTCTTTAGAGCTTTATAACACTCTGAGATGTGTCTTTAGAGCTTTATACACTCTGAGGTGTGTCTTTAGAGCTTTATACACTCTGAGGTGTGTCTTTAGAGCTTTATAACACTCTGAGGTGTGTCTTTAGAGCTTTGTATCACTCTGAGGTGTGTCTTTAGAGCGTTATACACTCTGAGATGTGTCTTTAGAGCTTTATAACACTCTGAGGTGTGTCTTTAGAGCTTTATACCACTCTGAGGTGTGTCTTTAGAGCTTTATAACACTCTGAGGTGTGTCTTTAGAGCTTTATAACACTCTGAGGTGTGTCTTTAGAGCTTTATATCTCTCTGAGGTGTGTCTTTAGAGCTTTATACACTCTGAGATGTGTCTTTAGAGCTTTATAACACTCTGAGGTGTGTCTTTAGAGCTTTATAACACTCTGAGGTGTGTCTTTAGAGCTTTATACACTCTGAGATGTGTCTTTAGAGCTTTATAACACTCTGAGGTGTGTCTTTAGAGCTTTATACCACTCTGAGGTGTGTCTTTAGAGCTTTATACACTCTGAGGTGTGTCTTTAGAGCTTTATAACACTCTGAGGTGTGTCTTTAGAGCTTTATACACTCTGAGGTGTGTCTTTAGAGCTTTATATCACTCTGAGGTGTGTCTTTAGAGCTTTATACACTCTGAGATGTGTCTTTAGAGCTTTATAACACTCTGAGGTGTGTCTTTAGAGCTTTATAACACTCTGAGGTGTGTCTTTAGAGCTTTATATCACTCTGAGGTGTGTCTTTAGAGCTTTGTAAACTCTGAGGTGTGTCTTTAGAGCTTTATACCACTCTGAGGTGTGTCTTTAGAGCTTTATAACACTCTGAGGTGTGTCTTTAGAGCTTTATACCACTCTGAGGTGTGTGTTTAGAGCTTTATAAGACTCTGAGGTGTGTCTTTAGAGCTTTATAACACTCTGAGGTGTGTCTTTAGAGCTTTATAACACTCTGAGGTGTGTCTTTAGGGCTTTATACCACTCTGAGGTGTGTGTTTAGAGCTTTATAAGACTCTGAGGTGTGTCTTTAGAGCTTTATACACTCTGAGGTGTGTCTTTAGAGCTTTATATCACTCTGAGGTGTGTCTTTAGAGCTTTATACACTCTGAGGTGTGTCTTTAGAGCTTTATAACACTCTGAGGTGTGTCTTTAGAGCCTCATACACTATGAGGTGCGTCTTTAGAGCTTTATACACTCTGAGGTGTGTCTTTAGAGCTTTATACACTCTGAGGTGTGTCTTTAGAGCTTTATACCACTCTGAGGTGTGTCTTTAGAGCCTTATACACTCTGAGGTGTGTCTTTAGAGCTTTATACCACTCTGAGGTGTGTCTTTAGAGCTTTATAACACTCTGAGGTGTGTCTTTAGAGCTTTATACCACTCTGAGGTGTGTCTTTAGAGCTTTATACCACTCTGAGGTGTGTCTTTAGAGCTTTATAACATTCTGAGGTGTGTCTTTAGAGCTTTATACCACTCTGAGGTGTGTCTTTAGAGCTTTATACCACTCTGAGGTGTGTCTTTAGAGCTTTATATCACTCTGAGGTGTGTCTTTAGAGCTTTATAACACTCTGAGGTGTGTCTTTAAAGCTTTATAACACTCTGAGGTGTGTCTTTAGAGCTTTATACCACTCTGAGGTGTGTCTTTAGAGCTTTATAACACTCTGAGGTGTGTCTTTAGAGCTTTATAACACTCTGAGGTGTGTCTTTAGAGCTTTATATCTCTCTGAGGTGTGTCTTTAGAGCTTTATACACTCTGAGATGTGTCTTTAGAGCTTTATAACACTCTGAGGTGTGTCTTTAGAGCTTTATAACACTCTGAGGTGTGTCTTTAGAGCTTTATACACTCTGAGATGTGTCTTTAGAGCTTTATACCACTCTGAGGTGTGTCTTTAGAGCTTTATACCACTCTGAGGTGTGTCTTTAGAGCTTTATACCACTCCGAGGTGTGTCTTTAGAGCTTTATACACTCTGAGGTGTGTCTTTAGAGCTTTATAACACTCTGAGATGTGTCTTTAGAGCTTTATACACTCTGAGGTGTGTCTTTAGAGCTTTATACACTCTGAGGTGTGTCTTTAGAGCTTTATAACACTCTGAGGTGTGTCTTTAGAGCTTTGTATCACTCTGAGGTGTGTCTTTAGAGCGTTATACACTCTGAGATGTGTCTTTAGAGCTTTATAACACTCTGAGGTGTGTCTTTAGAGCTTTATACCACTCTGAGGTGTGTCTTTAGAGCTTTATAACACTCTGAGGTGTGTCTTTAGAGCTTTATAACACTCTGAGGTGTGTCTTTAGAGCTTTATATCTCTCTGAGGTGTGTCTTTAGAGCTTTATACACTCTGAGATGTGTCTTTAGAGCTTTATAACACTCTGAGGTGTGTCTTTAGAGCTTTATAACACTCTGAGGTGTGTCTTTAGAGCTTTATACACTCTGAGATGTGTCTTTAGAGCTTTATAACACTCTGAGGTGTGTCTTTAGAGCTTTATACCACTCTGAGGTGTGTCTTTAGAGCTTTATACACTCTGAGGTGTGTCTTTAGAGCTTTATAACACTCTGAGGTGTGTCTTTAGAGCTTTATACACTCTGAGGTGTGTCTTTAGAGCTTTATATCACTCTGAGGTGTGTCTTTAGAGCTTTATATCACTCTGAGGTGTGTCTTTAGAGCTTTATACACTCTGAGGTGTGTCTTTAGAGCTTTATACACTCTGAGATGTGTCTTTAGAGCTTTATAACACTCTGAGGTGTGTCTTTAGAGCTTTATAACACTCTGAGGTGTGTCTTTAGAGCTTTATATCACTCTGAGGTGTGTCTTTAGAGCTTTGTAAACTCTGAGGTGTGTCTTTAGAGCTTTATACCACTCTGAGGTGTGTCTTTAGAGCTTTATAACACTCTGAGGTGTGTCTTTAGAGCTTTATACCACTCTGAGGTGTGTGTTTAGAGCTTTATAAGACTCTGAGGTGTGTCTTTAGAGCTTTATAACACTCTGAGGTGTGTCTTTAGAGCTTTATAACACTCTGAGGTGTGTCTTTAGGGCTTTATACCACTCTGAGGTGTGTGTTTAGAGCTTTATAAGACTCTGAGGTGTGTCTTTAGAGCTTTATACACTCTGAGGTGTGTCTTTAGAGCTTTATATCACTCTGAGGTGTGTCTTTAGAGCTTTATACACTCTGAGGTGTGTCTTTAGAGCTTTATAACACTCTGAGGTGTGTCTTTAGAGCCTCATACACTATGAGGTGCGTCTTTAGAGCTTTATACACTCTGAGGTGTGTCTTTAGAGCTTTATACACTCTGAGGTGTGTCTTTAGAGCTTTATACCACTCTGAGGTGTGTCTTTAGAGCCTTATACACTCTGAGGTGTGTCTTTAGAGCTTTATACCACTCTGAGGTGTGTCTTTAGAGCTTTATAACACTCTGAGGTGTGTCTTTAGAGCTTTATACCACTCTGAGGTGTGTCTTTAGAGCTTTATACCACTCTGAGGTGTGTCTTTAGAGCTTTATAACATTCTGAGGTGTGTCTTTAGAGCTTTATACCACTCTGAGGTGTGTCTTTAGAGCTTTATAACACTCTGAGGTGTGTCTTTAGAGCTTTATATCACTCTGAGGTGTGTCTTTAGAGCTTTATAACACTCTGAGGTGTGTCTTTAAAGCTTTATAACACTCTGAGGTGTGTCTTTAGAGCTTTATACCACTCTGAGGTGTGTCTTTAGAGCTTTATAACACTCTGAGGTGTGTCTTTAGAGCTTTATAACACTCTGAGGTGTGTCTTTAGAGCTTTATATCTCTCTGAGGTGTGTCTTTAGAGCTTTATACACTCTGAGATGTGTCTTTAGAGCTTTATAACACTCTGAGGTGTGTCTTTAGAGCTTTATAACACTCTGAGGTGTGTCTTTAGAGCTTTATACACTCTGAGATGTGTCTTTAGAGCTTTATAACACTCTGAGGTGTGTCTTTAGAGCTTTGTACCACTCTGAGGTGTGTCTTTAGAGCTTTATACCACTCCGAGGTGTGTCTTTAGAGCTTTATACACTCTGAGGTGTGTCTTTAGAGCTTTATATCACTCTGAGGTGTGTCTTTAGAGCTTTATACACTCTGAGGTGTGTCTTTAGAGCTTTATACACTCTGAGATGTGTCTTTAGAGCTTTATAACACTCTGAGGTGTGTCTTTGTGTCTTTAGAGCTTTATATCACTCTGAGGTGTGTCTTTAGAGCTTTATATCACTCTGAGGTGTGTCTTTAGAGCTTTATACACTCTGAGATGTGTCTTTAGAGCTTTATAACACTCTGAGGTGTGTCTTTAGAGCTTTATAACACTCTGAGGTGTGTCTTTAGAGCTTTATATCACTCTGAGGTGTGTCTTTAGAGCTTTGTAAACTCTGAGGTGTGTCTTTAGAGCTTTATACCACTCTGAAGTGTGTCTTTAGAGCTTTATAACACTCTGAGGTGTGTCTTTAGAGCTTTATACCACTCTGAGGAGTGTGTTTAGAGCTTTATAAGACTCTGAGGTGTGTCTTTAGAGCTTTATAACACTCTGAGGTGTGTCTTTAGAGCTTTATAACACTCGGAGGTGTGTCTTTAGAGCTTTATACACTCTGAGGTGTGTCTTTAGAGCTTTATACACTCTGAGGTGTGTCTTTATAGCTTTATACCACTCTGAGGTGTGTGTTTAGAGCTTTATAAGACTCTGAGGTGTGTCTTTAGAGCTTTATAACACTCTGAGGTGTGTCTTTAGAGCCTCATACACTATGAGGTGCGTCTTTAGAGCTTTATACACTCTGAGGTGTGTCTTTAGAGCTTTATACCACTCTGAGGTGTGTCTTTAGAGCCTTATACACTCTGAGGTGTGTCTTTAGAGCTTTATACCACTCTGAGGTGTGTCTTTAGAGCTTTATACCACTCTGAGGTGTGTCTTTAGAGCTTTATACCACTCTGAGGTGTGTCTTTAGAGCTTTATAACACTCTGAGGTGTGTCTTTAGAGCTTTATAACATTCTGAGGTGTGTCTTTAGAGCTTTATACCACTCTGAGGTGTGTCTTTAGAGCTTTATATCACTCTGAGGTGTGTCTTTAGAGCTTTATATCACTCTGAGGTGTGTCTTTAGAGCTTTATAACACTCTGAGGTGTGTCTTTAAAGCTTTATAACACTCTGAGGTGTGTCTTTAGAGCTTTATAACACTCTGAGGTGTGTCTTTAGAGCTTTATACCACTCTGAGGTGTGTCTTTAGAGCTTTATAACACTCTGAGGTGTGTCTTTAGAGCTTTATAACACTCTGAGGTGTGTCTTTAGAGCTTTATATCTCTCTGAGGTGTGTCTTTAGAGCTTTATACACTCTGAGATGTGTCTTTAGAGCTTTATACACTCTGAGGTGTGTCTTTAGAGCTTTATACACTCTGAGATGTGTCTTTAGAGCTTTATAACACTCTGAGGTGTGTCTTTAGAGCTTTATACCACTCTGAGGTGTGTCTTTAGAGCTTTATACACTCCGAGGTGTGTCTTTAGAGCTTTATAACACTCTGAGGTGTGTCTTTAGAGCTTTATAACACTCTGAGGTGTGTCTTTAGAGCTTTATAACACTCTGAGATGTGTCTTTAGAGCTTTATAACACTCTGAGGTGTGTCTTTGTGTCTTTAGAGCTTTATATCACTCTGAGGTGTGTCTTTAGAGCTTTATATCACTCTGAGGTGTGTCTTTAGAGCTTTATACACTCTGAGGTGTGTCTTTAGAGCTTTATATCACTCTGAGGTGTGTCTTTAGAGCTTTGTAAACTCTGAGGTGTGTCTTTAGAGCTTTATACCACTCTGAAGTGTGTCTTTAGAGCTTTATAACACTCTGAGGTGTGTCTTTAGAGCTTTATATCACTCTGAGGTGTGTCTTTAGAGCTTTGTAAACTCTGAGGTGTGTCTTTAGAGCTTTATACCACTCTGAGGAGTGTGTTTAGAGCTTTATAAGACTCTGAGGTGTGTCTTTAGAGCTTTATAACACTCTGAGGTGTGTCTTTAGAGCTTTATACACTCTGAGGTGTGTCTTTAGAGCTTTATATCACTCTGAGGTGTGTCTTTAGAGCTTTATAACACTCTGAGATGTGTCTTTTGAGCTTTATAACGCTCTGAGGTGTGTCTTCAGAGCTTTATATCACTCTGAGGTGTGTCTTTAGAGCTTTATATCACTCTGAGGTGTGTCTTTAGAGCTTTATAACACTCTGAGATGTGTCTTTTGAGCTTTATAACGCTCTGAGGTGTGTCTTCAGAGCTTTATATCACTCTGAGGTGTGTCTTTAGAGCTTTATATCACTCTGAGGTGTGTCTTTAGAGCTTTATAACACTCTGAGATGTGTCTTTAGAGCTTTATAACACTCTGAGGTGTGTCTTTAGAGCTTTATAACACTCTGAGGTGTGTCTTGAGAGCTTTATAACACTCTGAGATGTGTCTTTAGAGCTTTATACACTCTGAGGTGTGTCTTTAGAGCTTTATATCACTCTGAGGTGTGTCTTTAGAGTTTTATACACTCTGAGGTGTGTCTTTAGAGCTTTATACACTCTGAGGTGTGTCTTTAGAGCTTTATACACTCTGAGGTGTGTCTTTAGAGCTTTATACACTCTGAGGTGTGTCTTAAGAGCTTTATAACACTCTGAGGTGTGTCTTTAGAGCTTTATACAGCTCTGAGGTGTGTCTTTAGAGCTTTATAACACTCTGAGGTGTGTCTTTAGAGCTTTATACACTCTGAGATGTGTCTTTAGAGCTTTATACCACTCTGAGGTGTGTCTTTAGAGCTTTATACCACTCCGAGGTGTGTCTTTAGAGCTTTATACACTCTGAGGTGTGTCTTTAGAGCTTTATATCACTCTGAGGTGTGTCTTTAGAGCTTTATACACTCTGAGGTGTGTCTTTAGAGCTTTATACACTCTGAGATGTGTCTTTAGAGCTTTATAACACTCTGAGGTGTGTCTTTAGAGCTTTATACCACTCTGAGGTGTGTCTTTAGAGCTTTATACACTCCGAGGTGTGTCTTTAGAGCTTTATAACACTCTGAGGTGTGTCTTTAGAGCTTTACAACACTCTGAGGTGTGTCTTTAGAGCTTTATAACACTCTGAGGTGTGTCTTTAGAGCTTTAAAACACTCTGAGGTGTGTCTTTAGAGCTTTATAACACTCTGAGGTGTGTCTTTAGAGCTTTATAACACTCTGAGGTGTGTCTTTAGAGCTTTATACACTCTGAGGTGTGTCTTTAGAGCTTTATATCACTCTGAGGTGTGTCTTTAGAGCTTTATAACACTCTGAGGTGTGTCTTTAGAGCTTTATAACACTCTGAGGTGTGTTTAGAGCTTTATACCACTCTGAGGTGTGTCTTTAGAGCTTTATAACACTCTGAGGTGTGTCTTTAGAGCTTTATACACTCTGAGGTGTGTCTTTAGAGCTTTATACACTCTGAGATGTGTCTTTAGAGCTTTATATCACTCTGAGGTGTGTCTTTAGAGCTTTATACACTCTGAGATGTGTCTTTAGAGCTTTATAACACTCTGAGGTGTGTCTTTAGAGCTTTATAACACTCTGAGATGTGTCTTTAGAGCTTTATACACTCTGAGGTGTGTCTTTAGAGCTTTATACACTCTGAAGTGTGTCTTTAGAGCTTTGTAAACTCTGAGGTGTGTCTTTAGAGCTTTATAACACTCTGAGGTGTGTCTTTAGAGCTTTATAATACTCTGAGGTGTGTCTTTAGAGCTTTATACACTCTGAGATGTGTCTTTAGAGCTTTATACACTCTGAGGTGTGTCTTTAGAGCTTTATAACACTCTGAGGTGTGTCTTTAGAGCTTTATAACACTCTGAGATGTGTCTTTAGAGCTTTATACACTCTGAGGTGTGTCTTTAGAGCTTTATACACTCTGAGGTGTGTCTTTAGAGCTTTATATCACTCTGAGGTGTGTCTTTAGAGCTTTATAACACTCTGAGATGTGTCTTTTGAGCTTTATAACGCTCTGAGGTGTGTCTTCAGAGCTTTATATCACTCTGAGGTGTGTCTTTAGAGCTTTATATCACTCTGAGGTGTGTCTTTAGAGCTTTATAACACTCTGAGATGTGTCTTTAGAGCTTTATAACACTCTGAGGTGTGTCTTTAGAGCTTTATAACACTCTGAGGTGTGTCTTGAGAGCTTTATAACACTCTGAGATGTGTCTTTAGAGCTTTATACACTCTGAGGTGTGTCTTTAGAGCTTTATATCACTCTGAGGTGTGTCTTTAGAGTTTTATACACTCTGAGGTGTGTCTTTAGAGCTTTATACACTCTGAGGTGTGTCTTTAGAGCTTTATACACTCTGAGGTGTGTCTTTAGAGCTTTATACACTCTGAGGTGTGTCTTTAGAGCTTTATGACACTCTGAGGTGTGTCTTTAGAGCTTTATACACTCTGAGATGTGTCTTTAGAGCTTTATACCACTCTGAGGTGTGTCTTTAGAGCCTTATACACTCTGAGGTGTGTCTTTAGAGCTTTATAACACTCTGAGGTGTGTCTTTAGAGCTTTATACACTCTGAGATGTGTCTTTAGAGCTTTATACCACTCTGAGGTGTGTCTTTAGAGCTTTATACCACTCCGAGGTGTGTCTTTAGAGCTTTATACACTCTGAGGTGTGTCTTTAGAGCTTTATATCACTCTGAGGTGTGTCTTTAGGGCTTTATACCACTCTGAGGTGTGTGTTTAGAGCTTTATAAGACTCTGAGGTGTGTCTTTAGAGCTTTATAACACTCTGAGGTGTGTCTTTAGAGCCTCATACACTATTAGGTGCGTCTTTAGAGCTTTATACACTCTGAGGTGTGTCTTTAGAGCTTTATACACTCTGAGGTGTGTCTTTAGAGCTTTATACCACTCTGAGGTGTGTCTTTAGAGCCTTATACACTCTGAGGTGTGTCTTTAGAGCTTTATACCACTCTGAGGTGTGTCTTTAGAGCTTTATAACACTCTGAGGTGTGTCTTTAGAGCTTTATACCACTCTGAGGTGTGTCTTTAGAGCTTTATACCACTCTGAGGTGTGTCTTTAGAGCTTTATAACATTCTGAGGTGTGTCTTTAGAGCTTTATACCACTCTGAGGTGTGTCTTTAGAGCTTTATAACACTCTGAGGTGTGTCTTTAGAGCTTTATATCACTCTGAGGTGTGTCTTTAGAGCTTTATAACACTCTGAGGTGTGTCTTTAAAGCTTTATAACACTCTGAGGTGTGTCTTTAGAGCTTTATAACACTCTGAGGTGTGTCTTTAGAGCTTTATACCACTCTGAGGTGTGTCTTTAGAGCTTTATAACACTCTGAGGTGTGTCTTTAGAGCTTTATAACACTCTGAGGTGTGTCTTTAGAGCTTTATATCTCTCTGAGGTGTGTCTTTAGAGCTTTATACACTCTGAGATGTGTCTTTAGAGCTTTATAACACTCTGAGGTGTGTCTTTAGAGCTTTATACCACTCTGAGATGTGTCTTTAGAGCTTTATAACACTCTGAGGTGTGTCTTTAGAGCTTTATAACACTCTGAGGTGTGTCTTTAGAGCTTTATATCACTCTGAGGTGTGTCTTTAGAGCTTTATAAACTCTGAGGTGTGTATTTAGAGCTTTAAACCACTCTGAAGTGTGTCTTTAGAGCTTTATAACACTCTGAGGTGTGTCTTTAGAGCTTTATACCACTCTGAGGAGTGTGTTTAGAGCTTTATAAGACTCTGAGGTGTGTCTTTAGAGCTTTATAACACTCTGAGGTGTGTCTTTAGAGCTTTATAACACTCGGAGGTGTGTCTTTAGAGCTTTATACACTCTGAGGTGTGTCTTTAGAGCTTTATACACTCTGAGGTGTGTCTTTAGAGCTTTATACCACTCTGAGGTGTGTGTTTAGAGCTTTATAAGACTCTGAGGTGTGTCTTTAGAGCTTTATAACACTCTGAGGTGTGTCTTTAGAGCCTCATACACTATGAGGTGCGTCTTTAGAGCTTTATACACTCTGAGGTGTGTCTTTAGAGCTTTATACCACTCTGAGGTGTGTCTTTAGAGCCTTATACACTCTGAGGTGTGTCTTTAGAGCTTTATACCACTCTGAGGTGTGTCTTTAGAGCCTTATACACTCTGAGGTGTGTCTTTAGAGCTTTATACCACTCTGAGGTGTGTCTTTAGAGCTTTATAACACTCTGAGGTGTGTCTTTAGAGCTTTATACCACTCTGAGGTGTGTCTTTAGAGCTTTATACCACTCTGAGGTGTGTCTTTAGAGCTTTATAACACTCTGAGGTGTGTCTTTAGAGCTTTATAACATTCTGAGGTGTGTCTTTAGAGCTTTATACCACTCTGAGGTGTGTCTTTAGAGCTTTATATCACTCTGAGGTGTGTCTTTAGAGCTTTATATCACTCTGAGGTGTGTCTTTAGAGCTTTATAACACTCTGAGGTGTGTCTTTAAAGCTTTATAACACTCTGAGGTGTGTCTTTAGAGCTTTATAACACTCTGAGGTGTGTCTTTAGAGCTTTATACCACTCTGAGGTGTGTCTTTAGAGCTTTATAACACTCTGAGGTGTGTCTTTAGAGCTTTATAACACTCTGAGGTGTGTCTTTAGAGCTTTATATCTCTCTGAGGTGTGTTTTTAGAGCTTTATACACTCTGAGATGTGTCTTTAGAGCTTTATACACTCTGAGGTGTGTCTTTAGAGCTTTATACACTCTGAGATGTGTCTTTAGAGCTTTATAACACTCTGAGGTGTGTCTTTAGAGCTTTATACCACTCTGAGGTGTGTCTTTAGAGCTTTATACACTCCGAGGTGTGTCTTTAGAGCTTTATAACACTCTGAGGTGTGTCTTTAGAGCTTTATAACACTCTGAGGTGTGTCTTTAGAGCTTTAAAACACTCTGAGGTGTGTCTTTAGAGCTTCATACACTCTGAGGTGTGTCTTTAGAGCTTTATAACACTCTGAGGTGTGTCTTTAGAGCTTTATATCACTCTGAGGTGTGTCTTTAGAGCTTTATAACACTCTGAGGTGTGTCTTTAGAGCTTTATACACTATGAGGTGTGTCTTTAGAGCTTTATATCACTCTGAGGTGTGTCTTTAGAGCTTTATAACACTCTGAGGTGTGTCTTTAGAGCTTTATAACACTCTGAGGTGTGTCTTTAGAGCTTTATACCACTCTGAGGTGTGTCTTTAGAGCTTTATAACACTCTGAGGTGTGTCTTTAGAGCTTAATACACTCTGAGGTGTGTCTTTAGAGCTTTATACACTCTGAGATGTGTCTTTAGAGCTTTATATCACTCTGAGGTGTGTCTTTAGAGCTTTATACACTCTGAGATGTGTCTTTAGAGCTTTATAACACTCTGAGGTGTGTCTTTAGAGCTTTATAACACTCTGAGATGTGTCTTTAGAGCTTTATACACTCTGAGGTGTGTCTTTAGAGCTTTATACACTCTGAAGTGTGTCTTTAGAGCTTTGTAAACTCTGAGGTGTGTCTTTAGAGCTTTATAACACTCTGAGGTGTGTCTTTAGAGCTTTATAACACTCTGAGATGTGTCTTTAGAGCTTTATAACACTCTGAGGTGTGTCTTTAGAGCTTTATATCACTCTGAGGTGTGTCTTTAGAGCTTTATACACTCTGAGATGTGTCTTTAGAGCTTTATAACACTCTGAGGTGTGTCTTTAGAGCTTTATACACTCTGAGGTGTGTCTTTAGAGCTTTATATCACTCTGAGGTGTGTCTTTAGAGCTTTATAACACTCTGAGATGTGTCTTTTGAGCTTTATAACGCTCTGAGGTGTGTCTTCAGAGCTTTATATCACTCTGAGGTGTGTCTTTAGAGCTTTATATCACTCTGAGGTGTGTCTTTAGAGCTTTATAACACTCTGAGATGTGTCTTTTGAGCTTTATAACGCTCTGAGGTGTGTCTTCAGAGCTTTATACACTCTGAGATGTGTCTTTAGAGCTTTATAACACTCTGAGGTGTGTCTTTAGAGCTTTATATCACTCTGAGGTGTGTCTTTAGAGCTTTATACACTCTGAGATGTGTCTTTAGAGCTTTATAACACTCTGAGGTGTGTCTTTAGAGCTTTATACACTCTGAGGTGTGTCTTTAGAGCTTTATATCACTCTGAGGTGTGTCTTTAGAGCTTTATAACACTCTGAGATGTGTCTTTTGAGCTTTATAACGCTCTGAGGTGTGTCTTCAGAGCTTTATATCACTCTGAGGTGTGTCTTTAGAGCTTTATATCACTCTGAGGTGTGTCTTTAGAGCTTTATAACACTCTGAGATGTGTCTTTTGAGCTTTATAACGCTCTGAGGTGTGTCTTCAGAGCTTTATATCACTCTGAGGTGTGTCTTTAGAGCTTTATATCACTCTGAGGTGTGTCTTTAGAGCTTTATAACACTCTGAGATGTGTCTTTAGAGCTTTATAACACTCTGAGGTGTGTCTTTAGAGCTTTATAACACTCTGAGGTGTGTCTTGAGAGCTTTATAACACTCTGAGATGTGTCTTTAGAGCTTTATACACTCTGAGGTGTGTCTTTAGAGCTTTATATCACTCTGAGGTGTGTCTTTAGAGTTTTATACACTCTGAGGTGTGTCTTTAGAGCTTTATACACTCTGAGGTGTGTCTTTAGAGCTTTATACACTCTGAGGTGTGTCTTTAGAGCTTTATACACTCTGAGGTGTGTCTTAAGAGCTTTATAACACTCTGAGGTGTGTCTTTAGAGCTTTATACAGCTCTGAGGTGTGTCTTTAGAGCTTTATAACACTCTGAGGTGTGTCTTTAGAGCTTTATACACTCTGAGATGTGTCTTTAGAGCTTTATACCACTCTGAGGTGTGTCTTTAGAGCTTTATACCACTCCGAGGTGTGTCTTTAGAGCTTTATACACTCTGAGGTGTGTCTTTAGAGCTTTATATCACTCTGAGGTGTGTCTTTAGAGCTTTATACACTCTGAGGTGTGTCTTTAGAGCTTTATACACTCTGAGATGTGTCTTTAGAGCTTTATAACACTCTGAGGTGTGTCTTTAGAGCTTTATACCACTCTGAGGTGTGTCTTTAGAGCTTTATACACTCCGAGGTGTGTCTTTAGAGCTTTATAACACTCTGAGGTGTGTCTTTAGAGCTTTACAACACTCTGAGGTGTGTCTTTAGAGCTTTATAACACTCTGAGGTGTGTCTTTAGAGCTTTAAAACACTCTGAGGTGTGTCTTTAGAGCTTTATAACACTCTGAGGTGTGTCTTTAGAGCTTTATAACACTCTGAGGTGTGTCTTTAGAGCTTTATACACTCTGAGGTGTGTCTTTAGAGCTTTATATCACTCTGAGGTGTGTCTTTAGAGCTTTATAACACTCTGAGGTGTGTCTTTAGAGCTTTATAACACTCTGAGGTGTGTTTAGAGCTTTATACCACTCTGAGGTGTGTCTTTAGAGCTTTATAACACTCTGAGGTGTGTCTTTAGAGCTTTATACACTCTGAGGTGTGTCTTTAGAGCTTTATACACTCTGAGATGTGTCTTTAGAGCTTTATATCACTCTGAGGTGTGTCTTTAGAGCTTTATACACTCTGAGATGTGTCTTTAGAGCTTTATAACACTCTGAGGTGTGTCTTTAGAGCTTTATAACACTCTGAGATGTGTCTTTAGAGCTTTATACACTCTGAGGTGTGTCTTTAGAGCTTTATACACTCTGAAGTGTGTCTTTAGAGCTTTGTAAACTCTGAGGTGTGTCTTTAGAGCTTTATAACACTCTGAGGTGTGTCTTTAGAGCTTTATACACTCTGAGATGTGTCTTTAGAGCTTTATACACTCTGAGGTGTGTCTTTAGAGCTTTATAACACTCTGAGGTGTGTCTTTAGAGCTTTATATCACTCTGAGGTGTGTCTTTAGAGCTTTATAACACTCTGAGGTGTGTTTAGAGCTTTATACCACTCTGAGGTGTGTCTTTAGAGCTTTATAACACTCTGAGGTGTGTCTTTAGAGCTTTATACACTCTGAGGTGTGTCTTTAGAGCTTTATACACTCTGAGATGTGTCTTTAGAGCTTTATATCACTCTGAGGTGTGTCTTTAGAGCTTTATACACTCTGAGATGTGTCTTTAGAGCTTTATAACACTCTGAGGTGTGTCTTTAGAGCTTTATAACACTCTGAGATGTGTCTTTAGAGCTTTATACACTCTGAGGTGTGTCTTTAGAGCTTTATACACTCTGAAGTGTGTCTTTAGAGCTTTGTAAACTCTGAGGTGTGTCTTTAGAGCTTTATAACACTCTGAGGTGTGTCTTTAGAGCTTTATACACTCTGAGATGTGTCTTTAGAGCTTTATACACTCTGAGGTGTGTCTTTAGAGCTTTATAACACTCTGAGGTGTGTCTTTAGAGCTTTATAACACTCTGAGATGTGTCTTTAGAGCTTTATACACTCTGAGGTGTGTCTTTAGAGCTTTATACACTCTGAGGTGTGTCTTTAGAGCTTTATAACACTCTGAGGTGTGTCTTTAGAGCTTTGTATCACTCTGAGGTGTGTCTTTAGAGCTTTATACACTCTGAGATGTGTCTTTAGAGCTTTATAACACTCTGAGGTGTGTCTTTAGAGCTTTATATCACTCTGAGGTGTGTCTTTAGAGCTTTATACACTCTGAGATGTGTCTTTAGAGCTTTATAACACTCTGAGGTGTGTCTTTAGAGCTTTATACACTCTGAGGTGTGTCTTTAGAGCTTTATATCACTCTGAGGTGTGTCTTTAGAGCTTTATAACACTCTGAGATGTGTCTTTTGAGCTTTATAACGCTCTGAGGTGTGTCTTCAGAGCTTTATATCACTCTGAGGTGTGTCTTTAGAGCTTTATATCACTCTGAGGTGTGTCTTTAGAGCTTTATAACACTCTGAGATGTGTCTTTAGAGCTTTATAACACTCTGAGATGTGTCTTTAGAGCTTTATAACACTCTGAGGTGTGTCTTTAGAGCTTTATAACACTCTGAGGTGTGTCTTGAGAGCTTTATAACACTCTGAGATGTGTCTTTAGAGCTTTATACACTCTGAGGTGTGTCTTTAGAGCTTTATATCACTCTGAGGTGTGTCTTTAGAGTTTTATACACTCTGAGGTGTGTCTTTAGAGCTTTATACACTCTGAGGTGTGTCTTTAGAGCTTTATATCACTCTGAGGTGTGTCTTTAGAGCTTTATACACTCTGAGGTGTGTCTTTAGAGCTTTATACACTCTGAGGTGTGTCTTTAGAGCTTTATATCACTCTGAGGTGTGTCTTTAGAGCTTTATAACACTCTGAGATGTGTCTTTTGAGCTTTATAACGCTCTGAGGTGTGTCTTCAGAGCTTTATATCACTCTGAGGTGTGTCTTTAGAGCTTTATATCACTCTGAGGTGTGTCTTTAGAGCTTTATAACACTCTGAGATGTGTCTTTAGAGCTTTATAACACTCTGAGGTGTGTCTTTAGAGCTTTATAACACTCTGAGGTGTGTCTTGAGAGCTTTATAACACTCTGAGATGTGTCTTTAGAGCTTTATACACTCTGAGGTGTGTCTTTAGAGCTTTATATCACTCTGAGGTGTGTCTTTAGAGTTTTATACACTCTGAGGTGTGTCTTTAGAGCTTTATACACTCTGAGGTGTGTCTTTAGAGCTTTATAACACTCTGAGGTGTGTCTTTAGAGCTTTATACACTCTGAGGTGTGTCTTTAGAGCTTTATACACTCTGAGGTGTGTCTTTAGAGCTTTATACACTCTGAGGTGTGTCTTTAGAGCTTTATAACACTCTGAGGTGTGTCTTTAGAGCTTTATACACTCTGAGATGTGTCATTAGAGCTTTATACCACTCTGAGGTGTGTCTTTAGAGCCTTATACACTCTGAGGTGTGTCTTTAGAGCTTTATAACACTCTGAGGTGTGTCTTTAGAGCTTTATACACTCTGAGATGTGTCTTTAGAGCTTTATACCACTCTGAGGTGTGTCTTTAGAGCTTTATACCACTCCGAGGTGTGTCTTTAGAGCTTTATACACTCTGAGGTGTGTCTTTAGAGCTTTATATCACTCTGAGGTGTGTCTTTAGAGCTTTATACACTCTGAGGTGTGTCTTTAGAGCTTTATACACTCTGAGATGTGTCTTTAGAGCTTTATAACACTCTGAGGTGTGTCTTTAGAGCTTTATACCACTCTGAGGTGTGTCTTTAGAGCTTTATACACTCCGAGGTGTGTCTTTAGAGCTTTATAACACTCTGAGGTGTGTCTTTAGAGCTTTACAACACTCTGAGGTGTGTCTTTAGAGCTTTATAACACTCTGAGGTGTGTCTTTAGAGCTTTAAAACACTCTGAGGTGTGTCTTTAGAGCTTCATACACTCTGAGGTGTGTCTTTAGAGCTTTATAACACTCTGAGGTGTGTCTTTAGAGCTTTATATCACTCTGAGGTGTGTCTTTAGAGCTTTATAACACTCTGAGGTGTGTCTTTAGAGCTTTATACACTCTGAGGTGTGTCTTTAGAGCTTTATATCACTCTGAGGTGTGTCTTTAGAGCTTTATAACACTCTGAGGTGTGTCTTTAGAGCTTTATACCACTCTGAGGTGTGTCTTTAGAGCTTTATAACACTCTGAGGTGTGTCTTTAGAGCTTTATACACTCTGAGGTGTGTCTTTAGAGCTTTATACACTCTGAGATGTGTCTTTAGAGCTTTATATCACTCTGAGGTGTGTCTTTAGAGCTTTATACACTCTGAGATGTGTCTTTAGAGCTTTATAACACTCTGAGGTGTGTCTTTAGAGCTTTATAACACTCTGAGATGTGTCTTTAGAGCTTTATACACTCTGAGGTGTGTCTTTAGAGCTTTATACACTCTGAAGTGTGTCTTTAGAGCTTTGTAAACTCTGAGGTGTGTCTTTAGAGCTTTATAACACTCTGAGGTGTGTCTTTAGAGCTTTATAACACTCTGAGGTGTGTCTTTAGAGCTTTATACACTCTGAGATGTGTCTTTAGAGCTTTATACCACTCTGAGGTGTGTCTTTAGAGCTTTATACCACTCCGAGGTGTGTCTTTAGAGCTTTATACACTCTGAGGTGTGTCTTTAGAGCTTTATATCACTCTGAGGTGTGTCTTTAGAGCTTTATACACTCTGAGGTGTGTCTTTAGAGCTTTATACACTCTGAGATGTGTCTTTAGAGCTTTATAACACTCTGAGGTGTGTCTTTAGAGCTTTATACCACTCTGAGGTGTGTCTTTAGAGCTTTATACACTCCGAGGTGTGTCTTTAGAGCTTTATAACACTCTGAGGTGTGTCTTTAGAGCTTTACAACACTCTGAGGTGTGTCTTTAGAGCTTTATAACACTCTGAGGTGTGTCTTTAGAGCTTTAAAACACTCTGAGGTGTGTCTTTAGAGCTTCATACACTCTGAGGTGTGTCTTTAGAGCTTTATAACACTCTGAGGTGTGTCTTTAGAGCTTTATATCACTCTGAGGTGTGTCTTTAGAGCTTTATAACACTCTGAGGTGTGTCTTTAGAGCTTTATACACTCTGAGGTGTGTCTTTAGAGCTTTATATCACTCTGAGGTGTGTCTTTAGAGCTTTATAACACTCTGAGGTGTGTCTTTAGAGCTTTATACCACTCTGAGGTGTGTCTTTAGAGCTTTATAACACTCTGAGGTGTGTCTTTAGAGCTTTATACACTCTGAGGTGTGTCTTTAGAGCTTTATACACTCTGAGATGTGTCTTTAGAGCTTTATATCACTCTGAGGTGTGTCTTTAGAGCTTTATACACTCTGAGATGTGTCTTTAGAGCTTTATAACACTCTGAGGTGTGTCTTTAGAGCTTTATAACACTCTGAGATGTGTCTTTAGAGCTTTATACACTCTGAGGTGTGTCTTTAGAGCTTTATACACTCTGAAGTGTGTCTTTAGAGCTTTGTAAACTCTGAGGTGTGTCTTTAGAGCTTTATAACACTCTGAGGTGTGTCTTTAGAGCTTTATAACACTCTGAGGTGTGTCTTTAGAGCTTTATACACTCTGAGATGTGTCTTTAGAGCTTTATACACTCTGAGGTGTGTCTTTAGAGCTTTATAACACTCTGAGGTGTGTCTTTAGAGCTTTATAACACTCTGAGATGTGTCTTTAGAGCTTTATACACTCTGAGGTGTGTCTTTAGAGCTTTATACACTCTGAGGTGTGTCTTTAGAGCTTTATAACACTCTGAGGTGTGTCTTTAGAGCTTTGTATCACTCTGAGGTGTGTCTTTAGAGCTTTATACACTCTGAGATGTGTCTTTAGAGCTTTATAACACTCTGAGGTGTGTCTTTAGAGCTTTATATCACTCTGAGGTGTGTCTTTAGAGCTTTATACACTCTGAGATGTGTCTTTAGAGCTTTATAACACTCTGAGGTGTGTCTTTAGAGCTTTATACACTCTGAGGTGTGTCTTTAGAGCTTTATATCACTCTGAGGTGTGTCTTTAGAGCTTTATAACACTCTGAGATGTGTCTTTTGAGCTTTATAACACTCTGAGGTGTGTCTTCAGAGCTTTATATCACTCTGAGGTGTGTCTTTAGAGCTTTATAACACTCTGAGGTGTGTCTTTAGAGCTTTATAACACTCTGAGATGTGTCTTTAGAGCTTTATAACACTCTGAGGTGTGTCTTTAGAGCTTTATAACACTCTGAGGTGTGTCTTGAGAGCTTTATAACACTCTGAGATGTGTCTTTAGAGCTTTATACACTCTGAGGTGTGTCTTTAGAGCTTTATATCACTCTGAGGTGTGTCTTTAGAGTTTTATACACTCTGAGGTGTGTCTTTAGAGCTTTATACACTCTGAGGTGTGTCTTTAGAGCTTTATACACTCTGAGGTGTGTCTTTAGAGCTTTATAACACTCTGAGGTGTGTCTTTAGAGCTTTATACACTCTGAGATGTGTCTTTAGAGCTTTATAACACTCTGAGGTGTGTCTTTAGAGCTTTATAACACTCTGAGGTGTGTCTTTAGAGCTTCATACACTCTGAGATGTGTCTTTAGAGCTTTATAACACTCTGAGGTGTGTCTTTAGAGCTTTATAACACTCTGAGGTGTGTCTTTAGAGCTTTATAACTCTGAGGTGTGTCTTTAGAGCTTTATAACACTCTGAGGTGTGTCTTTAGAGCTTTATACACTCTGAGATGTGTCTTCAGAGCTTTATAACACTCTGAGGTGTGTCTTTAGAGCTTTATATCACTCTGAGGTGTGTCTTTAGAGCTTTAAACACTCTGAGGTGTGTCTTTAGAGCTTTATAACACTCTGAGGTGTGTCTTTAGAGCTTTATACACTCTTAGGTGTGTCTTTAGAGCTTTATACCACTCTGAGGTGTGTCTTTAGAGCTTTATAACACTCTGAGATGTGTCTTTAGAGCTTTATACACTCTGAGGTGTGTCTTTAGAGCTTTATACACTCTGAAGTGTGTCTTTAGAGCTTTGTAAACTCTTAGGTGTGTCTTTAGAGCTTTATAACACTCTGAGGTGTGTCTTTAGAGCTTTATACACTCTGAGGTGTGTCTTTAGAGCTTTATAACACTCTGAGGTGTGTCTTTAGAGCTTTATACACTCTGAGATGTGTCTTTAGAGCTTTATAACACTCTGAGGTGTGTCTTTAGAGCTTTATACACTCTGAGATGTGTCTTTAGAGCTTTATACACTCTGAGATGTGTCTTTAGAGCTTTATAACACTCTGAGGTGTGTCTTTAGAGCTTTATAACACTCTGAGATGTGTCTTTAGAGCTTTATACACTCTGAGGTGTGTCTTTAGAGCTTTATACACTCTGAAGTGTGTCTTTAGAGCTTTGTAAACTCTGAGGTGTGTCTTTAGAGCTTTATAACACTCTGAGGTGTGTCTTTAGAGCTTTATAACACTCTGAGATGTGTCTTTAGAGCTTTATACACTCTGAGGTGTGTCTTTAGAGCTTTATACACTCTGAGGTGTGTCTTTAGAGCTTTATAATAATTCTGAGGTGTGTCTTTAGAGCTTTGTATCACTCTGAGGTGTGTCTTTAGAGCTTTATACACTCTGAGATGTGTCTTTAAAGCTTTATAACACTCTGAGGTGTGTCTTTAGAGCTTTATATCACTCTGAGGTGTGTCTTTAGAGCTTTATACACTCTGAGATGTGTCTTTAGAGCTTTATAACACTCTGAGGTGTGTCTTTAGAGCTTTATACACTCTGAGGTGTGTCTTTAGAGCTTTATATCACTCTGAGGTGTGTCTTTAGAGCTTTATAACACTCTGAGATGTGTCTTTTGAGCTTTATAACGCTCTGAGGTGTGTCTTCAGAGCTTTATATCACTCTGAGGTGTGTCTTTAGAGCTTTATATCACTCTGAGGTGTGTCTTTAGAGCTTTATAACACTCTGAGATGTGTCTTTAGAGCTTTATAACACTCTGAGGTGTGTCTTTAGAGCTTTATAACACTCTGAGGTGTGTCTTGAGAGCTTTATAACACTCTGAGATGTGTCTTTAGAGCTTTATACACTCTGAGGTGTGTCTTTAGAGCTTTATATCACTCTGAGGTGTGTCTTTAGAGTTTTATACACTCTGAGGTGTGTCTTTAGAGCTTTATACACTCTGAGGTGTGTCTTTAGAGCTTTATACACTCTGAGGTGTGTCTTTAGAGCTTTATAACACTCTGAGGTGTGTCTTTAGAGCTTTATACACTCTGAGATGTGTCTTTAGAGCTTTATAACACTCTGAGGTGTGTCTTTAGAGCTTCATACACTCTGAGATGTGTCTTTAGAGCTTTATAACACTCTGAGGTGTGTCTTTAGAGCTTTATAACACTCTGAGGTGTGTCTTTAGAGCTTTATAACTCTGAGGTGTGTCTTTAGAGCTTTATAACACTCTGAGGTGTGTCTTTAGAGCTTTGTATCACTCTGAGGTGTGTCTTTAGAGCTTTATACACTCTGAGATGTGTCTTCAGAGCTTTATAACACTCTGAGGTGTGTCTTTAGAGCTTTATATCACTCTGAGGTGTGTCTTTAGAGCTTTAAACACTCTGAGGTGTGTCTTTAGAGCTTTATAACACTCTGAGGTGTGTCTTTAGAGCTTTATACACTCTGAGGTGTGTCTTTAGAGCTTTATACCACTCTGAGGTGTGTCTTTAGAGCTTTATAACACTCTGAGATGTGTCTTTAGAGCTTTATACACTCTGAGGTGTGTCTTTAGAGCTTTATACACTCTGAAGTGTGTCTTTAGAGCTTTGTAAACTCTTAGGTGTGTCTTTAGAGCTTTATAACACTCTGAGGTGTGTCTTTAGAGCTTTATACACTCTGAGGTGTGTCTTTAGAGCTTTATAACACTCTGAGGTGTGTCTTTAGAGCTTTATACACTCTGAGATGTGTCTTTAGAGCTTTATAACACTCTGAGGTGTGTCTTTAGCGCTTTATAACACTCTGAGGTGTGTCTTTAGAGCTTCATACACTCTGAGATGTGTCTTTAGAGCTTTATAACACTCTGAGGTGTGTCTTTAGAGCTTTATAACACTCTGAGGTGTGTCTTTAGAGCTTTATAACACTCTGAGGTGTGTCTTTAGAGCTTTATAACTCTGAGGTGTGTCTTTAGAGCTTTATAACACTCTGAGGTGTGTCTTTAGAGCTTTGTATCACTCTGAGGTGTGTCTTTAGAGCTTTATACACTCTGAGATGTGTCTTCAGAGCTTTATAACACTCTGAGGTGTGTCTTTAGAGCTTTATATCACTCTGAGGTGTGTCTTTAGAGCTTTATACACTCTGAGGTGTGTCTTTAGAGCTTTATAACACTCTGAGGTGTGTCTTTAGAGCTTTATAACACTCTGAGGTGTGTCTTTAGAGCTTTATACACTCTGAGGTGTGTCTTTAGAGCTTTGTATCACTCTGAGGTGTGTCTTTAGAGCTTTATACACTCAGAGATGTGTCTTTAGAGCTTTATAACGCTCTGAGATGTGTCTTTAGAGCTTTATATCACTCTGAGGTGTGTCTTTAGAGCTTTATACACTCTGAGATGTGTCTTTAGAGCTTTATAACACTCTGAGATGTGTCTTTAGAGCTTTATATCACTCTGAGGTGTGTCTTTAGAGCTTTATACACTCTGAGGTGTGTCTTTAGAGCTTTATAACACTCTGAGATGTGTCTTTTGAGCTTTATAACGCTCTGAGGTGTGTCTTCAGAGCTTTATATCACTCTGAGGTGTGTCTTTAGAGCTTTATAACACTCTGAGATGTGTCTTTAGAGCTTTATAACACTCTGAGGTGTGTCTTTAGAGCTTTATAACACTCTGAGGTGTGTCTTGAGAGCTTTATAACACTCTGAGATGTGTCTTTAGAGCTTTATAACACTCTGAGGTGTGTCTTTAGAGCTTTATAACACTCTGAGATGTGTCTTTAGAGCTTTATACACTCTGAGGTGTGTCTTTAGAGCTTTATATCACTCTGAGGTGTGTCTTTAGAGTTTTATAACACTCTGAGGTGTGTCTTTAGAGCTTTATACACTCTGAGGTGTGTCTTTAGAGCTTTATACACTCTGAGGTGTGTCTTTAGAGCTTTATAACACTCTGAGGTGTGTCTTTAGAGCTTTATAACACTCTGAGGTGTGTCTTTAGAGCTTTATAACACTCTGAGATGTGTCTTTAGAGCTTTATAACACTCTGAGGTGTGTCTTTAGAGCTTTATACACTCTGAGGTGTGTCTTTAGAGCTTTATATCACTCTGAGGTGTGTCTTTAGAGCTTTATAACACTCTGAGATGTGTCTTTTGAGCTTTATAACGCTCTGAGGTGTGTCTTCAGAGCTTTATATCACTCTGAGGTGTGTCTTTAGAGCTTTATATCACTCTGAGGTGTGTCTTTAGAGCTTTATAACACTCTGAGATGTGTCTTTTGAGCTTTATAACGCTCTGAGGTGTGTCTTCAGAGCTTTATATCACTCTGAGGTGTGTCTTTAGAGCTTTATATCACTCTGAGGTGTGTCTTTAGAGCTTTATAACACTCTGAGATGTGTCTTTAGAGCTTTATAACACTCTGAGGTGTGTCTTTAGAGCTTTATAACACTCTGAGGTGTGTCTTGAGAGCTTTATAACACTCTGAGATGTGTCTTTAGAGCTTTATACACTCTGAGGTGTGTCTTTAGAGCTTTATATCACTCTGAGGTGTGTCTTTAGAGTTTTATACACTCTGAGGTGTGTCTTTAGAGCTTTATACACTCTGAGGTGTGTCTTTAGAGCTTTATACACTCTGAGGTGTGTCTTTAGAGCTTTATACACTCTGAGGTGTGTCTTAAGAACTTTATAACACTCTGAGGTGTGTCTTTAGAGCTTTATACAGCTCTGAGGTGTGTCTTTAGAGCTTTATAACACTCTGAGGTGTGTCTTTAGAGCTTTATACACTCTGAGATGTGTCTTTAGAGCTTTATACCACTCTGAGGTGTGTCTTTAGAGCTTTATACCACTCCGAGGTGTGTCTTTAGAGCTTTATACACTCTGAAGTGTGTCTTTAGAGCTTTATATCACTCTGAGGTGTGTCTTTAGAGCTTTATACACTCTGAGGTGTGTCTTTAGAGCTTTATACACTCTGAGATGTGTCTTTAGAGCTTTATAACACTCTGAGGTGTGTCTTTAGAGCTTTATACCACTCTGAGGTGTGTCTTTAGAGCTTTATACACTCCGAGGTGTGTCTTTAGAGCTTTATAACACTCTGAGGTGTGTCTTTAGAGCTTTACAACACTCTGAGGTGTGTCTTTAGAGCTTTATAACACTCTGAGGTGTGTCTTTAGAGCTTTAAAACACTCTGAGGTGTGTCTTTAGAGCTTTATAACACTCTGAGGTGTGTCTTTAGAGCTTTATAACACTCTGAGGTGTGTCTTTAGAGCTTTATACACTCTGAGGTGTGTCTTTAGAGCTTTATATCACTCTGAGGTGTGTCTTTAGAGCTTTATAACACTCTGAGGTGTGTCTTTAGAGCTTTATAACACTCTGAGGTGTGTTTAGAGCTTTATACCACTCTGAGGTGTGTCTTTAGAGCTTTATAACACTCTGAGGTGTGTCTTTAGAGCTTTATACACTCTGAGGTGTGTCTTTAGAGCTTTATACACTCTGAGATGTGTCTTTAGAGCTTTATATCACTCTGAGGTGTGTCTTTAGAGCTTTATACACTCTGAGATGTGTCTTTAGAGCTTTATAACACTCTGAGGTGTGTCTTTAGAGCTTTATAACACTCTGAGATGTGTCTTTAGAGCTTTATACACTCTGAGGTGTGTCTTTAGAGCTTTATACACTCTGAAGTGTGTCTTTAGAGCTTTGTAAACTCTGAGGTGTGTCTTTAGAGCTTTATAACACTCTGAGGTGTGTCTTTAGAGCTTTATACACTCTGAGATGTGTCTTTAGAGCTTTATACACTCTGAGGTGTGTCTTTAGAGCTTTATAACACTCTGAGGTGTGTCTTTAGAGCTTTATAACACTCTGAGATGTGTCTTTAGAGCTTTATACACTCTGAGGTGTGTCTTTAGAGCTTTATACACTCTGAGGTGTGTCTTTAGAGCTTTATAACACTCTGAGGTGTGTCTTTAGAGCTTTGTATCACTCTGAGGTGTGTCTTTAGAGCTTTATACACTCTGAGATGTGTCTTTAGAGCTTTATAACACTCTGAGGTGTGTCTTTAGAGCTTTATATCACTCTGAGGTGTGTCTTTAGAGCTTTATACACTCTGAGATGTGTCTTTAGAGCTTTATAACACTCTGAGGTGTGTCTTTAGAGCTTTATACACTCTGAGGTGTGTCTTTAGAGCTTTATATCACTCTGAGGTGTGTCTTTAGAGCTTTATAACACTCTGAGATGTGTCTTTTGAGCTTTATAACGCTCTGAGGTGTGTCTTCAGAGCTTTATATCACTCTGAGGTGTGTCTTTAGAGCTTTATATCACTCTGAGGTGTGTCTTTAGAGCTTTATAACACTCTGAGATGTGTCTTTAGAGCTTTATAACACTCTGAGATGTGTCTTTAGAGCTTTATAACACTCTGAGGTGTGTCTTTAGAGCTTTATAACACTCTGAGGTGTGTCTTGAGAGCTTTATAACACTCTGAGATGTGTCTTTAGAGCTTTATACACTCTGAGGTGTGTCTTTAGAGCTTTATATCACTCTGAGGTGTGTCTTTAGAGTTTTATACACTCTGAGGTGTGTCTTTAGAGCTTTATACACTCTGAGGTGTGTCTTTAGAGCTTTATATCACTCTGAGGTGTGTCTTTAGAGCTTTATACACTCTGAGGTGTGTCTTTAGAGCTTTATACACTCTGAGGTGTGTCTTTAGAGCTTTATATCACTCTGAGGTGTGTCTTTAGAGCTTTATAACACTCTGAGATGTGTCTTTTGAGCTTTATAACGCTCTGAGGTGTGTCTTCAGAGCTTTATATCACTCTGAGGTGTGTCTTTAGAGCTTTATATCACTCTGAGGTGTGTCTTTAGAGCTTTATAACACTCTGAGATGTGTCTTTAGAGCTTTATAACACTCTGAGGTGTGTCTTTAGAGCTTTATAACACTCTGAGGTGTGTCTTGAGAGCTTTATAACACTCTGAGATGTGTCTTTAGAGCTTTATACACTCTGAGGTGTGTCTTTAGAGCTTTATATCACTCTGAGGTGTGTCTTTAGAGTTTTATACACTCTGAGGTGTGTCTTTAGAGCTTTATACACTCTGAGGTGTGTCTTTAGAGCTTTATACACTCTGAGGTGTGTCTTTAGAGCTTTATAACACTCTGAGGTGTGTCTTTAGAGCTTTATACACTCTGAGGTGTGTCTTTAGAGCTTTATACACTCTGAGGTGTGTCTTTAGAGCTTTATACACTCTGAGGTGTGTCTTTAGAGCTTTATAACACTCTGAGGTGTGTCTTTAGAGCTTTATACACTCTGAGATGTGTCTTTAGAGCTTTATACCACTCTGAGGTGTGTCTTTAGAGCCTTATACACTCTGAGGTGTGTCTTTAGAGCTTTATAACACTCTGAGGTGTGTCTTTAGAGCTTTATACACTCTGAGATGTGTCTTTAGAGCTTTATACCACTCTGAGGTGTGTCTTTAGAGCTTTATACCACTCCGAGGTGTGTCTTTAGAGCTTTATACACTCTGAGGTGTGTCTTTAGAGCTTTATATCACTCTGAGGTGTGTCTTTAGAGCTTTATACACTCTGAGGTGTGTCTTTAGAGCTTTATACACTCTGAGATGTGTCTTTAGAGCTTTATAACACTCTGAGGTGTGTCTTTAGAGCTTTATACCACTCTGAGGTGTGTCTTTAGAGCTTTATACACTCCGAGGTGTGTCTTTAGAGCTTTATAACACTCTGAGGTGTGTCTTTAGAGCTTTACAACACTCTGAGGTGTGTCTTTAGAGCTTTATAACACTCTGAGGTGTGTCTTTAGAGCTTTAAAACACTCTGAGGTGTGTCTTTAGAGCTTCATACACTCTGAGGTGTGTCTTTAGAGCTTTATAACACTCTGAGGTGTGTCTTTAGAGCTTTATATCACTCTGAGGTGTGTCTTTAGAGCTTTATAACACTCTGAGGTGTGTCTTTAGAGCTTTATACACTCTGAGGTGTGTCTTTAGAGCTTTATATCACTCTGAGGTGTGTCTTTAGAGCTTTATAACACTCTGAGGTGTGTCTTTAGAGCTTTATACCACTCTGAGGTGTGTCTTTAGAGCTTTATAACACTCTGAGGTGTGTCTTTAGAGCTTTATACACTCTGAGGTGTGTCTTTAGAGCTTTATACACTCTGAGATGTGTCTTTAGAGCTTTATATCACTCTGAGGTGTGTCTTTAGAGCTTTATACACTCTGAGATGTGTCTTTAGAGCTTTATAACACTCTGAGGTGTGTCTTTAGAGCTTTATAACACTCTGAGATGTGTCTTTAGAGCTTTATACACTCTGAGGTGTGTCTTTAGAGCTTTATACACTCTGAAGTGTGTCTTTAGAGCTTTGTAAACTCTGAGGTGTGTCTTTAGAGCTTTATAACACTCTGAGGTGTGTCTTTAGAGCTTTATAACACTCTGAGGTGTGTCTTTAGAGCTTTATACACTCTGAGATGTGTCTTTAGAGCTTTATACACTCTGAGGTGTGTCTTTAGAGCTTTATAACACTCTGAGGTGTGTCTTTAGAGCTTTATAACACTCTGAGATGTGTCTTTAGAGCTTTATACACTCTGAGGTGTGTCTTTAGAGCTTTATACACTCTGAGGTGTGTCTTTAGAGCTTTATAACACTCTGAGGTGTGTCTTTAGAGCTTTGTATCACTCTGAGGTGTGTCTTTAGAGCTTTATACACTCTGAGATGTGTCTTTAGAGCTTTATAACACTCTGAGGTGTGTCTTTAGAGCTTTATATCACTCTGAGGTGTGTCTTTAGAGCTTTATACACTCTGAGATGTGTCTTTAGAGCTTTATAACACTCTGAGGTGTGTCTTTAGAGCTTTATACACTCTGAGGTGTGTCTTTAGAGCTTTATATCACTCTGAGGTGTGTCTTTAGAGCTTTATAACACTCTGAGATGTGTCTTTTGAGCTTTATAACGCTCTGAGGTGTGTCTTCAGAGCTTTATATCACTCTGAGGTGTGTCTTTAGAGCTTTATAACACTCTGAGGTGTGTCTTTAGAGCTTTATAACACTCTGAGATGTGTCTTTAGAGCTTTATAACACTCTGAGGTGTGTCTTTAGAGCTTTATAACACTCTGAGGTGTGTCTTGAGAGCTTTATAACACTCTGAGATGTGTCTTTAGAGCTTTATACACTCTGAGGTGTGTCTTTAGAGCTTTATATCACTCTGAGGTGTGTCTTTAGAGTTTTATACACTCTGAGGTGTGTCTTTAGAGCTTTATACACTCTGAGGTGTGTCTTTAGAGCTTTATACACTCTGAGGTGTGTCTTTAGAGCTTTATAACACTCTGAGGTGTGTCTTTAGAGCTTTATACACTCTGAGATGTGTCTTTAGAGCTTTATAACACTCTGAGGTGTGTCTTTAGAGCTTTATAACACTCTGAGGTGTGTCTTTAGAGCTTCATACACTCTGAGATGTGTGTTTAGAGCTTTATAACACTCTGAGGTGTGTCTTTAGAGCTTTATAACACTCTGAGGTGTGTCTTTAGAGCTTTATAACTCTGAGGTGTGTCTTTAGAGCTTTATAACACTCTGAGGTGTGTCTTTAGAGCTTTATACACTCTGAGATGTGTCTTCAGAGCTTTATAACACTCTGAGGTGTGTCTTTAGAGCTTTATATCACTCTGAGGTGTGTCTTTAGAGCTTTAAACACTCTGAGGTGTGTCTTTAGAGCTTTATAACACTCTGAGGTGTGTCTTTAGAGCTTTATACACTCTGAGGTGTGTCTTTAGAGCTTTATACCACTCTGAGGTGTGTCTTTAGAGCTTTATAACACTCTGAGATGTGTCTTTAGAGCTTTATACACTCTGAGGTGTGTCTTTAGAGCTTTATACACTCTGAAGTGTGTCTTTAGAGCTTTGTAAACTCTTAGGTGTGTCTTTAGAGCTTTATAACACTCTGAGGTGTGTCTTTAGAGCTTTATACACTCTGAGGTGTGTCTTTAGAGCTTTATAACACTCTGAGGTGTGTCTTTAGAGCTTTATACACTCTGAGATGTGTCTTTAGAGCTTTATAACACTCTGAGGTGTGTCTTTAGAGCTTTATACACTCTGAGATGTGTCTTTAGAGCTTTATACACTCTGAGATGTGTCTTTAGAGCTTTATAACACTCTGAGGTGTGTCTTTAGAGCTTTATAACACTCTGAGATGTGTCTTTAGAGCTTTATACACTCTGAGGTGTGTCTTTAGAGCTTTATACACTCTGAAGTGTGTCTTTAGAGCTTTGTAAACTCTGAGGTGTGTCTTTAGAGCTTTATAACACTCTGAGGTGTGTCTTTAGAGCTTTATAACACTCTGAGATGTGTCTTTAGAGCTTTATACACTCTGAGGTGTGTCTTTAGAGCTTTATACACTCTGAGGTGTGTCTTTAGAGCTTTATAATAATTCTGAGGTGTGTCTTTAGAGCTTTGTATCACTCTGAGGTGTGTCTTTAGAGCTTTATACACTCTGAGATGTGTCTTTAGAGCTTTATAACACTCTGAGGTGTGTCTTTAGAGCTTTATATCACTCTGAGGTGTGTCTTTAGAGCTTTATACACTCTGAGATGTGTCTTTAGAGCTTTATAACACTCTGAGGTGTGTCTTTAGAGCTTTATACACTCTGAGGTGTGTCTTTAGAGCTTTATATCACTCTGAGGTGTGTCTTTAGAGCTTTATAACACTCTGAGATGTGTCTTTTGAGCTTTATAACGCTCTGAGGTGTGTCTTCAGAGCTTTATATCACTCTGAGGTGTGTCTTTAGAGCTTTATATCACTCTGAGGTGTGTCTTTAGAGCTTTATAACACTCTGAGATGTGTCTTTAGAGCTTTATAACACTCTGAGGTGTGTCTTTAGAGCTTTATAACACTCTGAGGTGTGTCTTGAGAGCTTTATAACACTCTGAGATGTGTCTTTAGAGCTTTATACACTCTGAGGTGTGTCTTTAGAGCTTTATATCACTCTGAGGTGTGTCTTTAGAGTTTTATACACTCTGAGGTGTGTCTTTAGAGCTTTATACACTCTGAGGTGTGTCTTTAGAGCTTTATACACTCTGAGGTGTGTCTTTAGAGCTTTATAACACTCTGAGGTGTGTCTTTAGAGCTTTATACACTCTGAGATGTGTCTTTAGAGCTTTATAACACTCTGAGGTGTGTCTTTAGAGCTTCATACACTCTGAGATGTGTCTTTAGAGCTTTATAACACTCTGAGGTGTGTCTTTAGAGCTTTATAACACTCTGAGGTGTGTCTTTAGAGCTTTATAACTCTGAGGTGTGTCTTTAGAGCTTTATAACACTCTGAGGTGTGTCTTTAGAGCTTTGTATCACTCTGAGGTGTGTCTTTAGAGCTTTATACACTCTGAGATGTGTCTTCAGAGCTTTATAACACTCTGAGGTGTGTCTTTAGAGCTTTATATCACTCTGAGGTGTGTCTTTAGAGCTTTAAACACTCTGAGGTGTGTCTTTAGAGCTTTATAACACTCTGAGGTGTGTCTTTAGAGCTTTATACACTCTGAGGTGTGTCTTTAGAGCTTTATACCACTCTGAGGTGTGTCTTTAGAGCTTTATAACACTCTGAGATGTGTCTTTAGAGCTTTATACACTCTGAGGTGTGTCTTTAGAGCTTTATACACTCTGAAGTGTGTCTTTAGAGCTTTGTAAACTCTTAGGTGTGTCTTTAGAGCTTTATAACACTCTGAGGTGTGTCTTTAGAGCTTTATACACTCTGAGGTGTGTCTTTAGAGCTTTATAACACTCTGAGGTGTGTCTTTAGAGCTTTATACACTCTGAGATGTGTCTTTAGAGCTTTATAACACTCTGAGGTGTGTCTTTAGCGCTTTATAACACTCTGAGGTGTGTCTTTAGAGCTTCATACACTCTGAGATGTGTCTTTAGAGCTTTATAACACTCTGAGGTGTGTCTTTAGAGCTTTATAACACTCTGAGGTGTGTCTTTAGAGCTTTATAACACTCTGAGGTGTGTCTTTAGAGCTTTATAACTCTGAGGTGTGTCTTTAGAGCTTTATAACACTCTGAGGTGTGTCTTTAGAGCTTTGTATCACTCTGAGGTGTGTCTTTAGAGCTTTATACACTCTGAGATGTGTCTTCAGAGCTTTATAACACTCTGAGGTGTGTCTTTAGAGCTTTATATCACTCTGAGGTGTGTCTTTAGAGCTTTATACACTCTGAGGTGTGTCTTTAGAGCTTTATAACACTCTGAGGTGTGTCTTTAGAGCTTTATAACACTCTGAGGTGTGTCTTTAGAGCTTTATACACTCTGAGGTGTGTCTTTAGAGCTTTGTATCACTCTGAGGTGTGTCTTTAGAGCTTTATACACTCAGAGATGTGTCTTTAGAGCTTTATAACACTCTGAGGTGTGTCTTTAGAGCTTTATACACTCTGAGATGTGTCTTTAGAGCTTTATAACACTCTGAGATGTGTCTTTAGAGCTTTATATCACTCTGAGGTGTGTCTTTAGAGCTTTATACACTCTGAGGTGTGTCTTTAGAGCTTTATAACACTCTGAGATGTGTCTTTTGAGCTTTATAACGCTCTGAGGTGTGTCTTCAGAGCTTTATATCACTCTGAGGTGTGTCTTTAGAGCTTTATAACACTCTGAGATGTGTCTTTAGAGCTTTATAACACTCTGAGGTGTGTCTTTAGAGCTTTATAACACTCTGAGGTGTGTCTTGAGAGCTTTATAACACTCTGAGATGTGTCTTTAGAGCTTTATAACACTCTGAGGTGTGTCTTTAGAGCTTTATAACACTCTGAGATGTGTCTTTAGAGCTTTATACACTCTGAGGTGTGTCTTTAGAGCTTTATATCACTCTGAGGTGTGTCTTTAGAGTTTATAACACTCTGAGGTGTGTCTTTAGAGCTTTATACACTCTGAGGTGTGTCTTTAGAGCTTTATACACTCTGAGGTGTGTCTTTAGAGCTTTATAACACTCTGAGGTGTGTCTTTAGAGCTTTATAACACTCTGAGGTGTGTCTTTAGAGCTTTATAACACTCTGAGGTGTGTCTTTAGAGCTTTATAACACTCTGAGGTGTGTCTTTAGAGCCTTATACACTCTGAGGTGTGTCTTTAGAGCTTTAAAACACTCTGAGGTGTGTCTTTAGAGCTTCATACACTCTGAGGTGTGTCTTTAGAGCTTTATAACACTCTGAGGTGTGTCTTTAGAGCTTTATATCACTCTGAGGTGTGTCTTTAGAGCTTTATAACACTCTGAGGTGTGTCTTTAGAGCTTTATACACTCTGAGTGTGTCTTTAGAGCTTATATCACTCTGAGGTGTGTCTTTAGAGCTTTATAACACTCTGAGGTGTGTCTTTAGAGCTTTATACCACTCTGAGGTGTGTCTTTAGAGCTTTATAACACTCTGAGGTGTGTCTTTAGAGCTTTATACACTCTGAGGTGTGTCTTTAGAGCTTTATACACTCTGAGATGTGTCTTTAGAGCTTTATATCACTCTGAGGTGTGTCTTTAGAGCTTTATACACTCTGAGATGTGTCTTTAGAGCTTTATAACACTCTGAGGTGTGTCTTTAGAGCTTTATAACACTCTGAGATGTGTCTTTAGAGCTTTATACACTCTGAGGTGTGTCTTTAGAGCTTTATACACTCTGAAGTGTGTCTTTAGAGCTTTGTAAACTCTGAGGTGTGTCTTTAGAGCTTTATAACACTCTGAGGTGTGTCTTTAGAGCTTTATAACACTCTGAGGTGTGTCTTTAGAGCTTTATACACTCTGAGATGTGTCTTTAGAGCTTTATACACTCTGAGGTGTGTCTTTAGAGCTTTATAACACTCTGAGGTGTGTCTTTAGAGCTTTATAACACTCTGAGATGTGTCTTTAGAGCTTTATACACTCTGAGGTGTGTCTTAGAGCTTTATACACTCTGAGGTGTGTCTTTAGAGCTTTATAACACTCTGAGGTGTGTCTTTAGAGCTTTGTATCACTCTGAGGTGTGTCTTTAGAGCTTTATACACTCTGAGATGTGTCTTTAGAGCTTTATAACACTCTGAGGTGTGTCTTTAGAGCTTTATATCACTCTGAGGTGTGTCTTTAGAGCTTTATACACTCTGAGATGTGTCTTTAGAGCTTTATAACACTCTGAGGTGTGTCTTTAGAGCTTTATACACTCTGAGGTGTGTCTTTAGAGCTTTATATCACTCTGAGGTGTGTCTTTAGAGCTTTATAACACTCTGAGATGTGTCTTTTCAGCTTTATAACGCTCTGAGGTGTGTCTTCAGAGCTTTATATCACTCTGAGGTGTGTCTTTAGAGCTTTATAACACTCTGAGGTGTGTCTTTAGAGCTTTATAACACTCTGAGATGTGTCTTTAGAGCTTTATAACACTCTGAGGTGTGTCTTTAGAGCTTTATAACACTCTGAGGTGTGTCTTGAGAGCTTTATAACACTCTGAGATGTGTCTTTAGAGCTTTATACACTCTGAGGTGTGTCTTTAGAGCTTATATCACTCTGAGGTGTGTCTTTAGAGTTTTATACACTCTGAGGTGTGTCTTTAGAGCTTTATACACTCTGAGGTGTGTCTTTAGAGCTTTATACACTCTGAGGTGTGTCTTTAGAGCTTTATAACACTCTGAGGTGTGTCTTTAGAGCTTTATACACTCTGAGATGTGTCTTTAGAGCTTTATAACACTCTGAGGTGTGTCTTTAGAGCTTTATAACACTCTGAGGTGTGTCTTTAGAGCTTCATACACTCTGAGATGTGTCTTTAGAGCTTTATAACACTCTGAGGTGTGTCTTTAGAGCTTTATAACACTCTGAGGTGTGTCTTTAGAGCTTTATAACTCTGAGGTGTGTCTTTAGAGCTTTATAACACTCTGAGGTGTGTCTTTAGAGCTTTGTATCACTCTGAGGTGTGTCTTTAGAGCTTTATACACTCTGAGATGTGTCTTCAGAGCTTTATAACACTCTGAGGTGTGTCTTTAGAGCTTTATATCACTCTGAGGTGTGTCTTTAGAGCTTTAAACACTCTGAGGTGTGTCTTTAGAGCTTTATAACACTCTGAGGTGTGTCTTTAGAGCTTTACACTCTGAGGTGTGTCTTTAGAGCTTTATACCACTCTGAGGTGTGTCTTTAGAGCTTTATAACACTCTGAGTTGTGTCTTTAGAGCTTTATACACTCTGAGGTGTGTCTTTAGAGCTTTATACACTCTGAAGTGTGTCTTTAGAGCTTTGTAAACTCTTAGGTGTGTCTTTAGAGCTTTATAACACTCTGAGGTGTGTCTTTAGAGCTTTATACACTCTGAGGTGTGTCTTTAGAGCTTTATAACACTCTGAGGTGTGTCTTTAGAGCTTTATACACTCTGAGATGTGTCTTTAGAGCTTTATAACACTCTGAGGTGTGTCTTTAGAGCTTTATACACTCTGAGATGTGTCTTTAGAGCTTTATACACTCTGAGATGTGTCTTTAGAGCTTTATAACACTCTGAGGTGTGTCTTTAGAGCTTTATAACACTCTGAGATGTGTCTTTAGAGCTTTATACACTCTGAGGTGTGTCTTTAGAGCTTTATACACTCTGAAGTGTGTCTTTAGAGCTTTGTAAACTCTGAGGTGTGTCTTTAGAGCTTTATAACACTCTGAGGTGTGTCTTTAGAGCTTTATAACACTCTGAGATGTGTCTTTAGAGCTTTATACACTCTGAGGTGTGTCTTTAGAGCTTTATACACTCTGAGGTGTGTCTTTAGAGCTTTATAACACTCTGAGGTGTGTCTTTAGAGCTTTGTATCACTCTGAGGTGTGTCTTTAGAGCTTTATACACTCTGAGATGTGTCTTTAGAGCTTTATAACACTCTGAGGTGTGTCTTTAGAGCTTTATATCACTCTGAGGTGTGTCTTTAGAGCTTTATACACTCTGAGATGTGTCTTTAGAGCTTTATAACACTCTGAGGTGTGTCTTTAGAGCTTTATACACTCTGAGGTGTGTCTTTAGAGCTTTATATCACTCTGAGGTGTGTCTTTAGAGCTTTATAACACTCTGAGATGTGTCTTTTGAGCTTTATAACGCTCTGAGGTGTGTCTTCAGAGCTTTATATCACTCTGAGGTGTGTCTTTAGAGCTTTATATCACTCTGAGGTGTGTCTTTAGAGCTTTATAACACTCTGAGATGTGTCTTTAGAGCTTTATAACACTCTGAGGTGTGTCTTTAGAGCTTTATAACACTCTGAGGTGTGTCTTGAGAGCTTTATAACACTCTGAGATGTGTCTTTAGAGCTTTATACACTCTGAGGTGTGTCTTTAGAGCTTTATATCACTCTGAGGTGTGTCTTTAGAGTTTTATACACTCTGAGGTGTGTCTTTAGAGCTTTATACACTCTGAGGTGTGTCTTTAGAGCTTTATACACTCTGAGGTGTGTCTTTAGAGCTTTATAACACTCTGAGGTGTGTCTTTAGAGCTTTATACACTCTGAGATGTGTCTTTAGAGCTTTATAACACTCTGAGGTGTGTCTTTAGAGCTTCATACACTCTGAGATGTGTCTTTAGAGCTTTATAACACTCTGAGGTGTGTCTTTAGAGCTTTATAACACTCTGAGGTGTGTCTTTAGAGCTTTATAACTCTGAGGTGTGTCTTTAGAGCTTTATAACACTCTGAGGTGTGTCTTTAGAGCTTTGTATCACTCTGAGGTGTGTCTTTAGAGCTTTGTATCACTCTGAGATGTGTCTTCAGAGCTTTATAACACTCTGAGGTGTGTCTTTAGAGCTTTATATCACTCTGAGGTGTGTCTTTAGAGCTTTAAACACTCTGAGGTGTGTCTTTAGAGCTTTATAACACTCTGAGGTGTGTCTTTAGAGCTTTATACACTCTGAGGTGTGTCTTTAGAGCTTTATACCACTCTGAGGTGTGTCTTTAGAGCTTTATAACACTCTGAGATGTGTCTTTAGAGCTTTATACACTCTGAGGTGTGTCTTTAGAGCTTTATACACTCTGAAGTGTGTCTTTAGAGCTTTGTAAACTCTTAGGTGTGTCTTTAGAGCTTTATAACACTCTGAGGTGTGTCTTTAGAGCTTTATACACTCTGAGGTGTGTCTTTAGAGCTTTATAACACTCTGAGGTGTGTCTTTAGAGCTTTATACACTCTGAGATGTGTCTTTAGAGCTTTATAACACTCTGAGGTGTGTCTTTAGCGCTTTATAACACTCTGAGGTGTGTCATTAGAGCTTCATACACTCTGAGATGTGTCTTTAGAGCTTTATAACACTCTGAGGTGTGTCTTTAGAGCTTTATAACACTCTGAGGTGTGTCTTTAGAGCTTTATAACACTCTGAGGTGTGTCTTTAGAGCTTTATAACTCTGAGGTGTGTCTTTAGAGCTTTATAACACTCTGAGGTGTGTCTTTAGAGCTTTGTATCACTCTGAGGTGTGTCTTTAGAGCTTTATACACTCTGAGATGTGTCTTCAGAGCTTTATAACACTCTGAGGTGTGTCTTTAGAGCTTTATATCACTCTGAGGTGTGTCTTTAGAGCTTTATAACACTCTGAGGTGTGTCTTTAGAGCTTTATAACACTCTGAGGTGTGTCTTTAGAGCTTTATACACTCTGAGGTGTGTCTTTAGAGCTTTGTATCACTCTGAGGTGTGTCTTTAGAGCTTTATACACTCAGAGATGTGTCTTTAGAGCTTTATAACACTCTGAGGTGTGTCTTTAGAGCTTTATACACTCTGAGATGTGTCTTTAGAGCTTTATAACACTCTGAGATGTGTCTTTAGAGCTTTATATCACTCTGAGGTGTGTCTTTAGAGCTTTATACACTCTGAGGTGTGTCTTTAGAGCTTTATAACACTCTGAGATGTGTCTTTTGAGCTTTATAACGCTCTGAGGTGTGTCTTCAGAGCTTTATATCACTCTGAGGTGTGTCTTTAGAGCTTTATATCACTCTGAGGTGTGTCTTTAGAGCTTTATAACACTCTGAGATGTGTCTTTAGAGCTTTATAACACTCTGAGATGTGTCTTTAGAGCTTTATAACACTCTGAGGTGTGTCTTTAGAGCTTTATAACACTCTGAGATGTGTCTTTAGAGCTTTATACACTCTGAGGTGTGTCTTTAGAGCTTTATATCACTCTGAGGTGTGTCTTTAGAGTTTTATAACACTCTGAGGTGTGTCTTTAGAGCTTTATACACTCTGAGGTGTGTCTTTAGAGCTTTATACACTCTGAGGTGTGTCTTTAGAGCTTTATAACACTCTGAGGTGTGTCTTTAGAGCTTTATACACTCTGAGATGTGTCTTTAGAGCTTTATAACACTCTGAGGTGTGTCTTTAGAGCTTTATAACACTCTGAGGTGTGTCTTTAGAGCTTCATACACTCTGAGATGTGTCTTTAGAGCTTTATAACACTCTGAGGTGTGTCTTTAGAGCTTTATAACACTCTGAGGTGTGTCTTTAGAGCTTTATAACTCTGAGGTGTGTCTTTAGAGCTTTATAACACTCTGAGGTGTGTCTTTAGAGCTTTGTATCACTCTGAGGTGTGTCTTTAGAGCTTTGTACACTCTGAGATGTGTCTGCAGAGCTTTATAACACTCTGAGGTGTGTCTTTAGAGCTTTATATCACTCTGAGGTGTGTCTTTAGAGCTTTATAACACTCTGAGATGTGTCTTTAGAGCTTTATAACACTCTGAGATGTGTCTTTAGAGCTTTATAACACTCTGAGGTGTGTCTTTAGAGCTTTATAACACTCTGAGATGTGTCTTTAGAGCTTTATACACTCTGAGGTGTGTCTTTAGAGCTTTATATCACTCTGAGGTGTGTCTTTAGAGTTTTATAACACTCTGAGGTGTGTCTTTAGAGCTTTATACACTCTGAGGTGTGTCTTTAGAGCTTTATACACTCTGAGGTGTGTCTTTAGAGCTTTATAACACTCTGAGGTGTGTCTTTAGAGCTTTATACACTCTGAGATGTGTCTTTAGAGCTTTATAACACTCTGAGGTGTGTCTTTAGAGCTTTATAACACTCTGAGGTGTGTCTTTAGAGCTTCATACACTCTGAGATGTGTCTTTAGAGCTTTATAACACTCTGAGGTGTGTCTTTAGAGCTTTATAACACTCTGAGGTGTGTCTTTAGAGCTTTATAACTCTGAGGTGTGTCTTTAGAGCTTTATAACACTCTGAGGTGTGTCTTTAGAGCTTTGTATCACTCTGAGGTGTGTCTTTAGAGCTTTGTACACTCTGAGATGTGTCTGCAGAGCTTTATAACACTCTGAGGTGTGTCTTTAGAGCTTTATATCACTCTGAGGTGTGTCTTTAGAGCTTTATACACTCTGAGGTGTGTCTTTAGAGCTTTATAACACTCTGAGGTGTGTCTTTAGAGCTTTATACACTCTGAGGTGTGTCTTTAGAGCTTTATACCACTCTGAGGTGTGTCTTTAGAGCTTTATAACACTCTGAGATGTGTCTTTAGAGCTTTATACACTCTGAGGTGTGTCTTTAGAGCTTTATACACTCTGAAGTGTGTCTTTAGAGCTTTGTAAACTCTTAGGTGTGTCTTTAGAGCTTTATAACACTCTGAGGTGTGTCTTTAGAGCTTTATACACTCTGAGGTGTGTCTTTAGAGCTTTATAACACTCTGAGGTGTGTCTTTAGAGCTTTATACACTCTGAGATGTGTCTTTAGAGCTTTATAACACTCTGAGGTGTGTCTTTAGAGCTTTATAACACTCTGAGGTGTGTCTTTAGAGCTTCATACACTCTGAGATGTGTCTTTAGAGCTTTATAACACTCTGAGGTGTGTCTTTAGAGCTTTATAACACTCTGAGGTGTGTCTTTAGAGCTTTATAACTCTGAGGTGTGTCTTTAGAGCTTTATAACACTCTGAGGTGTGTCTTTAGAGCTTTATAACACTCTGAGGTGTGTCTTTAGAGCTTTATACACTCTGAGGTGTGTCTTTAGAGCTTTGTATCACTCTGAGGTGTGTCTTTAGAGCTTTATACACTCAGAGATGTGTCTTTAGAGCTTTATAACACTCTGAGGTGTGTCTTTAGAGCTTTATACACTCTGAGATGTGTCTTTAGAGCTTTATAACACTCTGAGATGTGTCTTTAGAGCTTTATATCACTCTGAGGTGTGTCTTTAGAGCTTTATACACTCTGAGGTGTGTCTTTAGAGCTTTATAACACTCTGAGATGTGTCTTTTGAGCTTTATAACGCTCTGAGGTGTGTCTTCAGAGCTTTATATCACTCTGAGGTGTGTCTTTAGAGCTTTATATCACTCTGAGGTGTGTCTTTAGAGCTTTATAACACTCTGAGATGTGTCTTTAGAGCTTTATAACACTCTGAGATGTGTCTTTAGAGCTTTATAACACTCTGAGGTGTGTCTTTAGAGCTTTATAACACTCTGAGATGTGTCTTTAGAGCTTTATACACTCTGAGGTGTGTCTTTAGAGCTTTATATCACTCTGAGGTGTGTCTTTAGAGTTTTATAACACTCTGAGGTGTGTCTTTAGAGCTTTATACACTCTGAGGTGTGTCTTTAGAGCTTTATACACTCTGAGGTGTGTCTTTAGAGCTTTATAACACTCTGAGGTGTGTCTTTAGAGCTTTATACACTCTGAGATGTGTCTTTAGAGCTTTATAACACTCTGAGGTGTGTCTTTAGAGCTTTATAACACTCTGAGGTGTGTCTTTAGAGCTTCATACACTCTGAGATGTGTCTTTAGAGCTTTATAACACTCTGAGGTGTGTCTTTAGAGCTTTATAACACTCTGAGGTGTGTCTTTAGAGCTTTATAACTCTGAGGTGTGTCTTTAGAGCTTTATAACACTCTGAGGTGTGTCTTTAGAGCTTTGTATCACTCTGAGGTGTGTCTTTAGAGCTTTGTACACTCTGAGATGTGTCTGCAGAGCTTTATAACACTCTGAGGTGTGTCTTTAGAGCTTTATATCACTCTGAGGTGTGTCTTTAGAGCTTTATAACACTCTGAGATGTGTCTTTAGAGCTTTATAACACTCTGAGATGTGTCTTTAGAGCTTTATAACACTCTGAGGTGTGTCTTTAGAGCTTTATAACACTCTGAGATGTGTCTTTAGAGCTTTATACACTCTGAGGTGTGTCTTTAGAGCTTTATATCACTCTGAGGTGTGTCTTTAGAGTTTTATAACACTCTGAGGTGTGTCTTTAGAGCTTTATACACTCTGAGGTGTGTCTTTAGAGCTTTATACACTCTGAGGTGTGTCTTTAGAGCTTTATAACACTCTGAGGTGTGTCTTTAGAGCTTTATACACTCTGAGATGTGTCTTTAGAGCTTTATAACACTCTGAGGTGTGTCTTTAGAGCTTTATAACACTCTGAGGTGTGTCTTTAGAGCTTCATACACTCTGAGATGTGTCTTTAGAGCTTTATAACACTCTGAGGTGTGTCTTTAGAGCTTTATAACACTCTGAGGTGTGTCTTTAGAGCTTTATAACTCTGAGGTGTGTCTTTAGAGCTTTATAACACTCTGAGGTGTGTCTTTAGAGCTTTGTATCACTCTGAGGTGTGTCTTTAGAGCTTTGTACACTCTGAGATGTGTCTGCAGAGCTTTATAACACTCTGAGGTGTGTCTTTAGAGCTTTATATCACTCTGAGGTGTGTCTTTAGAGCTTTATACACTCTGAGGTGTGTCTTTAGAGCTTTATAACACTCTGAGGTGTGTCTTTAGAGCTTTATACACTCTGAGGTGTGTCTTTAGAGCTTTATACCACTCTGAGGTGTGTCTTTAGAGCTTTATAACACTCTGAGATGTGTCTTTAGAGCTTTATACACTCTGAGGTGTGTCTTTAGAGCTTTATACACTCTGAAGTGTGTCTTTAGAGCTTTGTAAACTCTTAGGTGTGTCTTTAGAGCTTTATAACACTCTGAGGTGTGTCTTTAGAGCTTTATACACTCTGAGGTGTGTCTTTAGAGCTTTATAACACTCTGAGGTGTGTCTTTAGAGCTTTATACACTCTGAGATGTGTCTTTAGAGCTTTATAACACTCTGAGGTGTGTCTTTAGAGCTTTATAACACTCTGAGGTGTGTCTTTAGAGCTTCATACACTCTGAGATGTGTCTTTAGAGCTTTATAACACTCTGAGGTGTGTCTTTAGAGCTTTATAACACTCTGAGGTGTGTCTTTAGAGCTTTATAACTCTGAGGTGTGTCTTTAGAGCTTTATAACACTCTGAGGTGTGTCTTTAGAGCTTTGTATCACTCTGAGGTGTGTCTTTAGAGCTTTATACACTCTGAGATGTGTCTTCAGAGCTTTATAACACTCTGAGGTGTGTCTTTAGAGCTTTATATCACTCTGAGGTGTGTCTTTAGAGCTTTATACACTCTGAGGTGTGTCTTTAGAGCTTTATAACACTCTGAGGTGTGTCTTTAGAGCTTTATACACTCTGAGGTGTGTCTTTAGAGCTTTATACCACTCTGAGGTGTGTCTTTAGAGCTTTATAACACTCTGAGATGTGTCTTTAGAGCTTTATACACTCTGAGGTGTGTCTTTAGAGCTTTATACAGTCTGAAGTGTGTCTTTAGAGCTTTGTAAACTCTTAGGTGTGTCTTTAGAGCTTTATAACACTCTGAGGTGTGTCTTTAGAGCTTTATTACACTCTGAGGTGTGTCTTTAGAGCTTTATACACTCTGAGGTGTGTCTTTAGAGCTTTATACACTCTGAGGTGTGTCTTTAGAGCTTTATAACACTCTGAGGTGTGTCTTTAGAGCTTTATACACTCTGAGATGTGTCTTTAGAGCTTTATAACACTCTGAGGTGTGTCTTTAGAGCTTTATAACACTCTGAGGTGTGTCTTTAGAGCTTTATAACACTCTGAGGTGTGTCTTTAGAGCTTTATATCACTCTGAGGTGTGTCTTTAGAGCTTTATAACACTCTGAGATGTGTCTTTAGAGCTTTATAACACTCTGAGGTGTGTCTTTAGAGCTTTATATCACTCTGAGGTGTGTCTTTAGAGCTTTATATCACTCTGAGGTGTGTCTTTAGAGCTTTATAACACTCTGAGATGTGTCTTTAGAGCTTTATAACACTCTGAGGTGTGTCTTTAGAGCTTTATAACACTCTGAGGTGTGTCTTTAGAGCTTTATAACACTCTGAGATGTGTCTTTAGAGCTTTATACACTCTGAGGTGTGTCTTTAGAGCTTTATACACTCTGAGGTGTGTCTTTAGAGCTTTATATCACTCTGAGGTGTGTCTTTAGAGCTTTATACACTCTGAGGTGTGTCTTTAGAGCTTTATAACACTCTGAGGTGTGTCTTTAGAGCTTTATATCACTCTGAGGTGTGTCTTTAGAGCTTTATACACTCTGAGGTGTGTCTTTAGAGCTTTATAACACTCTGAGGTGTGTCTTTAGAGCTTTATACACTCTGAGGTGTGTCTTTAGAGCTTTATAACACTCTGAGGTGTGTCTTTAGAGCTTTATAACACTATGAGGTGTGTCTTTAGAGCTTTATATCACTCTGAGGTGTGTCTTTAGAGCTTTATAACACTCTGAGATGTGTCTTTAGAGCTTAATAACACTCTGAGGTGTGTCTTTAGAGCTTTATATCACTCTGAGGTGTGTCTTTAGAGCTTTATATCACTCTGAGGTGTGTCTTTAGAGCTTTATACCACTCTGAGGTGTGTCTTTAGAGCTTTATATCACTCTGAGGTGTGTCTTTAGAGCTTTATAACACTCTGAGATGTGTCTTTAGAGCTTTATACACTCTGAGGTGTGTCTTTAGAGCTTTATATCACTCTGAGGTGTGTCTTTAGAGCTTTGTACACTCTGAAGTGTGTCTTTAGAGCTTTGTAAACTCTGAGGTGTGTCTTTAGAGCTTTATACCACTTTGAGGTGTGTCTTTAGAGCTTTATAACACTCTGAGGTGTGTCTTTAGAGCTTTATATCACTCTGAGGTGTGTCTTTAGATCTTTATACACTCTGAGGTGTGTCTTTAGAGCTTTATACACTCTGAGGTGTGTCTTTAGAGCTTTATACACTCTGAGGTGTGTCTTTAGAGCTTTATAACACTCTGAGGTGTGGCTTTAGAGCTTTATACACTCTGAGATGTGTCTTTAGAGCTTTATAACACTCTGAGGTGTGTCTTTAGAGCTTTATAACACTCTGAGGTGTGTCTTTAGAGCTTCATACACTCTGAGATGTGTCTTTAGAGCTTTATAACACTCTGAGGTGTGTCTTTAGAGCTTTATAACACTCTGAGGTGTGTCTTTAGAGCTTTATAACTCTGAGGTGTGTCTTTAGAGCTTTATAACACTCTGAGGTGTGTCTTTAGAGCTTTGTATCACTCTGAGGTGTGTCTTTAGAGCTTTATACACTCTGAGATGTGTCTTTAGAGCTTTATAACACTCTGAGGTGTGTCTTTAGAGCTTTATATCACTCTGAGGTGTGTCTTTAGAGCTTTATACACTCTGAGGTGTGTCTTTAGAGCTTTATAACACTCTGAGGTGTGTCTTTAGAGCTTTATAACACTCTGATGTGTGTCTTTAGAGCTTTATACACTCTGAGGTGTGTCTTTAGAGCTTTATAACACTCTGATGTGTGTCTTTAGAGCTTTATAACACTCTGAGGTGTGTCTTTAGAGCTTTATAACACTCTGAGGTGTGTCTTTAGAGCTTTATACACTCTGAGGTGTGTCTTTAGAGCTTTATAACACTCTGAGGTGTGTCTTTAGAGCTTTGTATCACTCTGAGGTGTGTCTTTAGAGCTTTATACACTCTGAGATGTGTCTTTAGAGCTTTATAACACTCTGAGGTGTGTCTTTAGAGCTTTATATCACTCTGAGGTGTGTCTTTAGAGCTTTATACACTCTGAGATGTGTCTTTAGAGCTTTATAACACTCTGAGGTGTGTCTTTAGAGCTTTATAACGCTCTGAGGTGTGTCTTTAGAGCTTTATACACTCTGAGATGTGTCTTTAGAGCTTTATACACTCTGAGGTGTGTCTTTAGAGCTTTATAACACTCTGAGGTGTGTCTTTAGAGCTTTATAACACTCTGAGATGTGTCTTTAGAGCTATATACACTCTGAGGTGTGTCTTTAGAGCTTTATAACACTCTGAGGTGTGTCTTTAGAGCTTTGTATCACTCTGAGGTGTGTCTTTAGAGCTTTATACACTCTGAGATGTGTCTTTAGAGCTTTATAACACTCTGAAGTGTGTCTTTAGAGCTTTATATCACTCTGAGGTGTGTCTTTAGAGCTTTATACACTCTGAGATGTGTCTTTAGAGCTTTATAACACTCTGAGGTGTGTCTTTAGAGCTTTATACACTCTGAGGTGTGTCTTTAGAGCTTTATATCACTCTGAGGTGTGTCTTTAGAGCTTTATATCACTCTGAGGTGTGTCTTTAGAGCTTTATAACACTCTGAGATGTGTCTTTAGAGCTTTATAACACTCTGAGGTGTGTCTTTAGAGCTTTATAACACTCTGAGGTGTGTCTTGAGAGCTTTATAACACTCTGAGATGTGTCTTTAGAGCTTTATACACTCTGAGGTGTGTCTTTAGAGCTTTATATCACTCTGAGGTGTGTCTTTAGAGTTTTATACACTCTGAGGTGTGTCTTTAGAGCTTTATACACTCTGAGGTGTGTCTTTAGAGCTTTATACACTCTGAGGTGTGTCTTTAGAGCTTTATACACTCTGAGGTGTGTCTTTAGAGCTTTATACACTCTGAGATGTGTCTTTAGAGCTTTATACCACTCTGAGGTGTGTCTTTAGAGCCTTATACACTCTGAGGTGTGTCTTTAGAGCTTTATAACACTCTGAGGTGTGTCTTTAGAGCTTTATACACTCTGAGATGTGTCTTTAGAGCTTTATACCACTCTGAGGTGTGTCTTTAGAGCTTTATACCACTCCGAGGTGTGTCTTTAGAGCTTTATACACTCTGAGGTGTGTCTTTAGAGCTTTATATCACTCTGAGGTGTGTCTTTAGAGCTTTATACACTCTGAGGTGTGTCTTTAGAGCTTTATACACTCTGAGGTGTGTCTTTAGAGCTTTATAACACTCTGAGGTGTGTCTTTAGAGCTTTATACCACTCTGAGGTGTGTCTTTAGAGCTTTATACACTCCGAGGTGTGTCTTTAGAGCTTTATAACACTCTGAGGTGTGTCTTTAGAGCTTTACAACACTCTGAGGTGTGTCTTTAGAGCTTTATAACACTCTGAGGTGTGTCTTTAGAGCTTTAAAACACTCTGAGGTGTGTCTTTAGAGCTTCATACACTCTGAGGTGTGTCTTTAGAGCTTTATAACACTCTGAGGTGTGTCTTTAGAGCTTTATATCACTCTGAGGTGTGTCTTTAGAGCTTTATAACACTCTGAGGTGTGTCTTTAGAGCTTTATACACTCTGAGGTGTGTCTTTAGAGCTTTATATCACTCTGAGGTGTGTCTTTAGAGCTTTATAACACTCTGAGGTGTGTCTTTAGAGCTTTATACCACTCTGAGGTGTGTCTTTAGAGCTTTATACACTCTGAGGTGTGTCTTTAGAGCTTTATACACTCTGAGATGTGTCTTTAGAGCTTTATATCACTCTGAGGTGTGTCTTTAGAGCTTTATACACTCTGAGATGTGTCTTTAGAGCTTTATAACACTCTGAGGTGTGTCTTTAGAGCTTTATAACACTCTGAGATGTGTCTTTAGAGCTTTATACACTCTGAGGTGTGTCTTTAGAGCTTTATACACTCTGAAGTGTGTCTTTAGAGCTTTGTAAACTCTGAGGTGTGTCTTTAGAGCTTTATAACACTCTGAGGTGTGTCTTTAGAGCTTTATAACACTCTGAGGTGTGTCTTTAGAGCTTTATACACTCTGAGATGTGTCTTTAGAGCTTTATACACTCTGAGGTGTGTCTTTAGAGCTTTATAACAATCTGAGGTGTGTCTTTAGAGCTTTATAACACTCTGAGATGTGTCTTTAGAGCTTTATACACTCTGAGGTGTGTCTTTAGAGCTTTATACACTCTGAGGTGTGTCTTTAGAGCTTTATAACACTCTGAGGTGTGTCTTTAGAGCTTTGTATCACTCTGAGGTGTGTCTTTAGAGCTTTATACACTCTGAGATGTGTCTTTAGAGCTTTATAACACTCTGAGGTGTGTCTTTAGAGCTTTATATCACTCTGAGGTGTGTCTTTAGAGCTTTATACACTCTGAGATGTGTCTTTAGAGCTTTATAACACTCTGAGGTGTGTCTTTAGAGCTTTATACACTCTGAGGTGTGTCTTTAGAGCTTTATATCACTCTGAGGTGTGTCTTTAGAGCTTTATAACACTCTGAGATGTGTCTTTTGAGCTTTATAACGCTCTGAGGTGTGTCTTCAGAGCTTTATATCACTCTGAGGTGTGTCTTTAGAGCTTTATAACACTCTGAGGTGTGTCTTTAGAGCTTTATAACACTCTGAGATGTGTCTTTAGAGCTTTATAACACTCTGAGGTGTGTCTTTAGAGCTTTATAACACTCTGAGGGGTGTCTTGAGAGCTTTATAACACTCTGAGATGTGTCTTTAGAGCTTTATACACTCTGAGGTGTGTCTTTAGAGCTTTATATCACTCTGAGGTGTGTCTTTAGAGTTTTATACACTCTGAGGTGTGTCTTTAGAGCTTTATAACACTCTGAGGTGTGTCTTTTGAGCTTTATAACGCTCTGAGGTGTGTCTTCAGAGCTTTATATCACTCTGAGGTGTGTCTTTAGAGCTTTATAACACTCTGAGGTGTGTCTTTAGAGCTTTATACACTCTGAGATGTGTCTTTAGAGCTTTATACACTCTGAGGTGTGTCTTTAGAGCTTTATAACACTCTGAGGTGTGTCTTTAGAGCTTTATACACTCTGAGATGTGTCTTTAGAGCTTTATAACACTCTGAGGTGTGTCTTTAGAGCTTTATAACACTCTGAGGTGTGTCTTTAGAGCTTTATAACACTCTGAGATGTGTCTTTAGAGCTTTATACACTCTGAGGTGTGTCTTTAGAGCTTTATAACACTCTGAGGTGTGTCTTTAGAGCTTTATACACTCTGAGATGTGTCTTTAGAGCTTTATAACACTCTGAGGTGTGTCTTTAGAGCTTTATAACACTCTGAGGTGTGTCTTTAGAGCTTTATACACTCTGAGGTGTGTCTTTAGAGCTTTGTATCACTCTGAGGTGTGTCTTTAGAGCTTTATACACTCTGAGATGTGTCTTTAGAGCTTTATAACACTCTGAGGTGTGTCTTTAGAGCTTTATACACTCTGAGATGTGTCTTTAGAGCTTTATAACACTCTGAGATGTGTCTTTAGAGCTTTATATCACTCTGAGGTGTGTCTTTAGAGCTTTATACACTCTGAGGTGTGTCTTTGAGGTGTGTTTTTAGAGCTTTATATCACTCTGAGGTGTGTCTTTAGAGCTTTATACACTCTGAGGTGTGTCTTTAGAGCTTTATAACACTCTGAGGTGTGTCTTTAGAGCTTTATACACTCTGAGGTGTGTCTTTAGAGCTTTATAACACTCTGAGGTGTGTCTTTAGAGCTTTATAACACTCTGAGGTGTGTCTTTAGAGCTTTATGTCACTCTGAGGTGTGTCTTTAGAGCTTTATAACACTCTGAGATGTGTCTTTAGAGCTTTATAACTCTCTGAGGTGTGTCTTTAGAGCTTTATATCACTCTGAGGTGTGTCTTTAGAGCTTTATATCACTCTGAGGTGTGTCTTTAGAGCTTTATAACACTCTGAGATGTGTCTTTAGAGCTTTATAACACTCTGAGGTGTGTCTTTAGAGCTTTATAACACTCTGAGGTGTGTCTTTAGAGCTTTATAACACTCTGAGATGTGTCTTTAGAGCTTTATACACTCTGAGGTGTGTCTTTAGAGCTTTATACACTCTGAGGTGTGTCTTTAGAGCTTTATAACACTCTGAGGTGTGTCTTTAGAGCTTTATATCACTCTGAGGTGTGTCTTTAGAGCTTTATATCACTCTGAGGTGTGTCTTTAGAGCTTTATAACACTCTGAGATGTGTCTTTAGAGCTTTATACACTCTGAGGTGTGTCTTTAGAGCTTTATATCACTCTGAGGTGTGTCTTTAGAGCTTTGTACACTCTGAGATGTGTCTTCAGAGCTTTATAACACTCTGAGGTGTGTCTTTAGAGCTTTATAACACTCTGAGGTGTGTCTTTAGAGCTTTATACACTCTGAGGTGTGTCTTTAGAGCTTTATAACACTCTGAGGTGTGTCTTTAGAGCTTTATACACTCTGAGGTGTGTCTTTAGAGCTATATAACACTCCGAGGTGTGTCTTTAGAGCTTTATACACTCTGAGGTGTGTCTTTAGAGCTTTATAACACTCTGAGGTGTGTCTTTAGAGCTTTATAACACTCTGAGGTGTGTCTTTAGAGCTTTATATCACTCTGAGGTGTGTCTTTAGAGCTTTATAACACTCTGAGGTGTGTCTTTAGAGCTTTATAACACTCTGAGGTGTGTCTTTAGAGCTTTATATCACTCTGAGGTGTGTCTTTAGAGCTTTATATCACTCTGAGGTGTGTCTTTAGAGCTTTATAACACTCTGAGATGTGTCTTTAGAGCTTTATAACACTCTGAGGTGTGTCTTTAGATTTTTATAACACTCTGAGGTGTGTCTTTAGAGCTTTATAACACTCTGAGGTGTGTCTTTAGAGCTTTATATCACTCTGAGGTGTGTCTTTAGAGCTTTATACACTCTGAGGTGTGTCTTTAGAGCTTTATAACACTCTGGGGTGTGTCTTTAGAGCTTTATACACTCTGAGATGTGTCTTTAGAGCTTTATAACACTCTGAGGTGTGTCTTTAGAGCTTTATAACACTCTGAGGTGTGTCTTTAGAGCTTTATACACTCTGAGGTGTGTCTTTAGAGCTTTATAACACTTTGAGGTGTGTCTTTAGAGCTTTGTATCACTCTGAGGTGTGTCTTTAGAGCTTTATACACTCTGAGATGTGTCTTTAGAGCTTTATAACACTCTGAGGTGTGTCTTTAGAGCTTTATATCACTCTGAGGTGTGTCTTTAGAGCTTTATACACTCTGAGATGTGTCTTTAGAGCTTTATAACACTCTGAGATGTGTCTTTAGAGCTTTATATCACTCTGAGGTGTGTCTTTAGAGCTTTATACACTCTGAGGTGTGTCTTTAGAGCTTTATAAGACTCTGAGGTGTGTCTTTAGAGCTTTATACCACTCTGAGGTGTGTCTTTAGAGCTTTATACACTCTGAGATGTGTCTTTAGAGCTTTATAACACTCTGAGGTGTGTCTTTAGAGCTTTATAAAACTCTGAGGTGTGTCTTTAGAGCTTCATACACTCTGAGATGTGTCTTTAGAGCTTTATAACACTCTGAGGTGTGTCTTTAGAGCTTTATAACACTCTGAGGTGTGTCTTTAGAGCTTTATAACTCTGAGGTGTGTCTTTAGAGCTTTATAACACTCTTAGGTGTGTCTTTAGAGCTTTATAACACTCTGAGGTGTGTCTTTAGAGCTTTATAACACTCTGAGGTGTGTCTTTAGAGCTTTATACACTCTGAGGTGTGTCTTTAGAGCTTTATACACTCTGAGGTGTGTCTTCAGAGCTTTATAACACTCTGAGGTGTGTCTTTAGAGCTTTATACACTCTGAGATGTGTCTTTAGAGCTTTATAACACTCTGAGGTGTGTCTTTAGAGCTTTATAACACTCTGAGGTGTGTCTTTAGAGCTTTATAACACTCTGAGATGTGTCTTTAGAGCTTTATACACTCTGAGGTGTGTCTTTAGAGCTTTATAACACTCTGAGGTGTGTCTTTAGAGCTTTATACACTCTGAGATGTGTCTTTAGAGCTTTATAACACTCTGAGGTGTGTCTTTAGAGCTTTATAACACTCTGAGGTGTGTCTTTAGAGCTTTAAACACTCTGAGGTGTGTCTTTAGAGCTTTGTATCACTCTGAGGTGTGTCTTTAGAGCTTTATACACTCAGAGATGTGTCTTTAGAGCTTTATAACACTCTGAGGTGTGTCTTTAGAGCTTTATACACTCTGAGATGTGTCTTTAGAGCTTTATAACACTCTGAGATGTGTCTTTAGAGCTTTATATCACTCTGAGGTGTGTCTTTAGAGCTTTATACACTCTGAGGTGTGTCTTTAGAGCTTTATAAGACTCTGAGGTGTGTCTTTAGAGCTTTATACCACTCTGAGGTGTGTCTTTAGAGCTTTATAACACTCTGAGGTGTGTCTTTAGAGCTTTATAACACTCTGAGGTGTGTCTTTAGAGCTTTATATCACTCTGAGGTGTGTCTTTAGAGCTTTATACACTCTGAGGTGTGTCTTTAGAGCTTTATAACACTCTGAGGTGTGTCTTTAGAGCTTTATACACTCTGAGGTGTGTCTTTAGAGCTTTATAACACTCTGAGGTGTGTCTTTAGAGCTTTATAACACTCTGAGGTGTGTCTTTAGAGCTTTATACACTCTGAGATGTGTCTTTAGAGCTTTATAACACTCTGAGGTGTGTCTTTAGAGCTTTATACACTCTGAGATGTGTCTTTGGAGCTTTATACACTCTGAGGTGTGTCTTTGAGGTGTGTTTTTAGAGCTTTATATCACTCTGAGGTGTGTCTTTAGAGCTTTATACACTCTGAGGTGTGTCTTTAGAGCTTTATAACACTCTGAGGTGTGTCTTTAGAGCTTTATACACTCTGAGGTGTGTCTTTAGAGCTTTATAACACTCTGAGGTGTGTCTTTAGAGCTTTATAACACTCTGAGGTGTGTCTTTAGAGCTTTATGTCACTCTGAGGTGTGTCTTTAGAGCTTTATAACACTCTGAGATGTGTCTTTAGAGCTTTATAACTCTCTGAGGTGTGTCTTTAGAGCTTTATATCACTCTGAGGTGTGTCTTTAGAGCTTTATATCACTCTGAGGTGTGTCTTTAGAGCTTTATAACACTCTGAGATGTGTCTTTAGAGCTTTATAACACTCTGAGGTGTGTCTTTAGAGCTTTATAACACTCTGAGGTGTGTCTTTAGAGCTTTATAACACTCTGAGATGTGTCTTTAGAGCTTTATACACTCTGAGGTGTGTCTTTAGAGCTTTATACACTCTGAGGTGTGTCTTTAGAGCTTTATAACACTCTGAGGTGTGTCTTTAGAGCTTTATATCACTCTGAGGTGTGTCTTTAGAGCTTTATATCACTCTGAGGTGTGTCTTTAGAGCTTTATAACACTCTGAGATGTGTCTTTAGAGCTTTATACACTCTGAGGTGTGTCTTTAGAGCTTTATATCACTCTGAGGTGTGTCTTTAGAGCTTTGTACACTCTGAGATGTGTCTTCAGAGCTTTATAACACTCTGAGGTGTGTCTTTAGAGCTTTATAACACTCTGAGGTGTGTCTTTAGAGCTTTATACACTCTGAGGTGTGTCTTTAGAGCTTTATAACACTCTGAGGTGTGTCTTTAGAGCTTTATACACTCTGAGGTGTGTCTTTAGAGCTATATAACACTCCGAGGTGTGTCTTTAGAGCTTTATACACTCTGAGGTGTGTCTTTAGAGCTTTATAACACTCTGAGGTGTGTCTTTAGAGCTTTATAACACTCTGAGGTGTGTCTTTAGAGCTTTATATCACTCTGAGGTGTGTCTTTAGAGCTTTATAACACTCTGAGGTGTGTCTTTAGAGCTTTATAACACTCTGAGGTGTGTCTTTAGAGCTTTATATCACTCTGAGGTGTGTCTTTAGAGCTTTATATCACTCTGAGGTGTGTCTTTAGAGCTTTATAACACTCTGAGATGTGTCTTTAGAGCTTTATAACACTCTGAGGTGTGTCTTTAGATTTTTATAACACTCTGAGGTGTGTCTTTAGAGCTTTATAACACTCTGAGGTGTGTCTTTAGAGCTTTATATCACTCTGAGGTGTGTCTTTAGAGCTTTATACACTCTGAGGTGTGTCTTTAGAGCTTTATAACACTCTGGGGTGTGTCTTTAGAGCTTTATACACTCTGAGATGTGTCTTTAGAGCTTTATAACACTCTGAGGTGTGTCTTTAGAGCTTTATAACACTCTGAGGTGTGTCTTTAGAGCTTTATACACTCTGAGGTGTGTCTTTAGAGCTTTATAACACTTTGAGGTGTGTCTTTAGAGCTTTGTATCACTCTGAGGTGTGTCTTTAGAGCTTTATACACTCTGAGATGTGTCTTTAGAGCTTTATAACACTCTGAGGTGTGTCTTTAGAGCTTTATATCACTCTGAGGTGTGTCTTTAGAGCTTTATACACTCTGAGATGTGTCTTTAGAGCTTTATAACACTCTGAGATGTGTCTTTAGAGCTTTATATCACTCTGAGGTGTGTCTTTAGAGCTTTATACACTCTGAGGTGTGTCTTTAGAGCTTTATAAGACTCTGAGGTGTGTCTTTAGAGCTTTATACCACTCTGAGGTGTGTCTTTAGAGCTTTATACACTCTGAGATGTGTCTTTAGAGCTTTATAACACTCTGAGGTGTGTCTTTAGAGCTTTATAAAACTCTGAGGTGTGTCTTTAGAGCTTCATACACTCTGAGATGTGTCTTTAGAGCTTTATAACACTCTGAGGTGTGTCTTTAGAGCTTTATAACACTCTGAGGTGTGTCTTTAGAGCTTTATAACTCTGAGGTGTGTCTTTAGAGCTTTATAACACTCTTAGGTGTGTCTTTAGAGCTTTATAACACTCTGAGGTGTGTCTTTAGAGCTTTATAACACTCTGAGGTGTGTCTTTAGAGCTTTATACACTCTGAGGTGTGTCTTTAGAGCTTTATACACTCTGAGGTGTGTCTTCAGAGCTTTATAACACTCTGAGGTGTGTCTTTAGAGCTTTATACACTCTGAGATGTGTCTTTAGAGCTTTATAACACTCTGAGGTGTGTCTTTAGAGCTTTATAACACTCTGAGGTGTGTCTTTAGAGCTTTATAACACTCTGAGATGTGTCTTTAGAGCTTTATACACTCTGAGGTGTGTCTTTAGAGCTTTATAACACTCTGAGGTGTGTCTTTAGAGCTTTATACACTCTGAGATGTGTCTTTAGAGCTTTATAACACTCTGAGGTGTGTCTTTAGAGCTTTATAACACTCTGAGGTGTGTCTTTAGAGCTTTAAACACTCTGAGGTGTGTCTTTAGAGCTTTGTATCACTCTGAGGTGTGTCTTTAGAGCTTTATACACTCAGAGATGTGTCTTTAGAGCTTTATAACACTCTGAGGTGTGTCTTTAGAGCTTTATACACTCTGAGATGTGTCTTTAGAGCTTTATAACACTCTGAGATGTGTCTTTAGAGCTTTATATCACTCTGAGGTGTGTCTTTAGAGCTTTATACACTCTGAGGTGTGTCTTTAGAGCTTTATAAGACTCTGAGGTGTGTCTTTAGAGCTTTATACCACTCTGAGGTGTGTCTTTAGAGCTTTATAACACTCTGAGGTGTGTCTTTAGAGCTTTATAACACTCTGAGGTGTGTCTTTAGAGCTTTATATCACTCTGAGGTGTGTCTTTAGAGCTTTATACACTCTGAGGTGTGTCTTTAGAGCTTTATAACACTCTGAGGTGTGTCTTTAGAGCTTTATACACTCTGAGGTGTGTCTTTAGAGCTTTATAACACTCTGAGGTGTGTCTTTAGAGCTTTATAACACTCTGAGGTGTGTCTTTAGAACTTTATATCACTCTGAGGTGTGTCTTTAGAGCTTTATAACACTCTGAGATGTGTCTTTAGAGCTTTATAACACTCTGAGGTGTGTCTTTGGAGCTTTATATCACTCTGAGGTGTGTCTTTAGAGCTTTATATCACTCTGAGGTGTGTCTTTAGAGCTTTATAACACTCTGAGATGTGTCTTTAGAGCTTTATAACACTCTGAGGTGTGTCTTTAGAGCTTTATAACACTCTGAGGTGTGTCTTTAGAGCTTTATAACACTCTGAGATGTGTCTTTAGAGCTTTATACACTCTGAGGTGTGTCTTTAGAGCTTTATACACTCTGAGGTGTGTCTTTAGAGCTTTATAACACTCTGAGGTGTTTCTTTAGAGCTTTATACACTCTGAGATGTGTCTTTAGAGCTTTATAACACTCTGAGGTGTGTCTTTAGAGCTTTATATCACTCTGAGGTGTGTCTTTAGAGCCTTATACACTCTGAGGTGTGTCTTTAGAGCTTTATAACACTCTGAGGTGTGTCTTTAGATCTTTATACACTCTGAGGTGTGTCTTTAGAGCTTTATAACACTCTGAGGTGTGTCTTTAGAGCTTTATAACACTATGAGGTGTGTCTTTAGAGCTTTATATCACTCTGAGGTGTGTCTTTAGAGCTTTATAACACTCTGAGATGTGTCTTTAGAGCTTAATAACACTCTGAGGTGTGTCTTTAGAGCTTTATATCACTCTGAGGTGTGTCTTTAGAGCTTTATATCACTCTTTAGGTGTGTCTTTAGAGCTTTGTATCACTCTGAGGTGTGTCTTTAGAGCTTTATACACTCTGAGATGTGTCTTTAGAGCTTTATAACACTCTGAGGTGTGTCTTTAGAGCTTTATATCACTCTGAGGTGTGTCTTTAGAGCTTTATACACTCTGAGGTGTGTCTTTAGAGCTTTATAACACTCTGAGGTGTGTCTTTAGAGCTTTATACACTCTGAGATGTGTCTTTAGAGCTTTATACACTCTGAGGTGTGTCTTTAGAGCTTTATAACACTCTGATGTGTGTCTTTAGAGCTTTATAACACTCTGAGGTGTGTCTTTAGAGCTTTATAACACTCTGAGGTGTGTCTTTAGAGCTTTATACACTCTGAGGTGTGTCTTTAGAGCTTTATAACACTCTGAGGTGTGTCTTTGGAGCTTTGTATCACTCTGAGGTGTGTCTTTAGAGCTTTATACACTCTGAGATGTGTCTTTAGAGCTTTATAACACTCTGAGGTGTGTCTTTAGAGCTTTATATCACTCTGAGGTGTGTCTTTAGAGCTTTATACACTCTGAGGTGTGTCTTTAGAGCTTTATAACACTCTGAGGTGTGTCTTTAGAGCTTTATACACTCTGAGATGTGTCTTTAGAGCTTTATAACACTCTGAGGTGTGTCTTTAGAGCTTTATAACACTCTGAGGTGTGTCTTTAGAGCTTTATACACTCTGAGGTGTGTCTTTAGAGCTTTATAACACTTTGAGGTGTGTCTTTAGAGCTTTGTATCACTCTGAGGTGTGTCTTTAGAGCTTTATACACTCTGAGGTGTGTCTTTAGAGCTTTATAACACTCTGAGGTGTGTCTTTAGAGCTTTATATCACTCTGAGGTGTGTCTTTAGAGCTTTATACACTCTGAGATGTGTCTTTAGAGCTTTATATCACTCTGAGGTGTGTCTTTAGAGCTTTATACACTCTGAGGTGTGTCTTTAGAGCTTTATAAGACTCTGAGGTGTGTCTTTAGAGCTTTATACCACTCTGAGGTGTGTCTTTAGAGCTTTATAACACTCTGAGGTGTGTCTTTAGAGCTTTATACCACTCTGAGGTGTGTCTTAAGAGCTTTATATCACTCTGAGGTGTGTCTTTAGAGCTTTATACACTCTGAGGTGTGTCTTTAGAGCTTTATAACACTCTGAGGTGTGTCTTTAGAGCTTTATACACTCTGAGGTGTGTCTTTAGAGCTTTATAACACTCTGAGGTGTGTCTTTAGAGCTTTATACCACTCTGAGGTGTGTCTTTAGAGCTTTATACCGCTCTGAGGTGTGTCTTTAGAGCTTTATAACACTCTGAGGTGTGTCTTTAGAGCTTTATACCACTCTGAGGTGTGTCTTTAGAGCTTTATACCGCTCTGAGGTGTGTCTTTAGAGCTTTATACCGCTCTGAGGTGTGTCTTTAGAGCTTTATACACTCTGAGGTGTGTCTTTAGAGCTTTATACACTCTGAGGTGTGTCTTTAGAGCTTTATAACACTCTGAGGTGTGTCTTTAGAGCTTTATACACTCTGAGGTGTGTCTTTAGAGCTTTATAACACTCTGAGGTGTGTCTTTAGAGCTTTATACCACTCTGAGGTGTGTCTTTAGAGCTTTATACCGCTCTGAGGTGTGTCTTTAGAGCTTTATAACACTCTGAGGTGTGTCTTTAGAGCTTTATACCACTCTGAGGTGTGTCTTTAGAGCTTTATACCACTCTGAGGTGTGTCTTTAGAGCTTTATACCGCTCTGAGGTGTGTCTTTAGAGCTTTATACACTCTGAGGTGTGTCTTTAGAGCTTTATACACTCTGAGGTGTGTCTTTAGAGCTTTATACCACTCTGAGGTGTGTCTTTAGAGCTTTATACCACTCTGAGGTGTGTCTTTAGAGCTTTATACCACTCTGAGGTGTGTCTTTAGAGCTTTATACACTCTGAGGTGTGTCTTTAGAGCTTTATAACATTCTGAGGTGTGTCTTTAGAGCTTTATAACACTCTGAGGTGTGTCTTTAGAGCTTTATACCACTCTGAGGTGTGTCTTTAGAGCTTTATACACTCATATTATGTTTTCTTGCTCATCATTTAGCTTTTCCTCGCTTTGTTTCTTTTTTTCGGAGGCCAAAATCAGCTTTAGCAGCAGCGTTGTGCTGCTCAGTGTCACCGAAGTCCACCTCATTTAATCACTCACTGCATTTGTAAATGTAACTGTACATTTTGTGTACATAGTAAGCCTATTTTTATGCGTTTTATTTTATTTTATATAGGTTGTTTTATCATTGTTCATTGTTTTATGTTGCACTGAATCACCAAAGCAAGTTGTGAATTCTGTTCATTAACAATGGCAATAAATCCTTTCTGATTCTGATTTCTCTGACTTTTAAAATGTTTATTCTCGTAAATGTAGTACTTTTTTCTGGCTTCGACTTTAATCTCATTGTGACTTTAATGTCGAACTGTTATTAATCTATTCTCGTCGTGAGCGCCGAGTTCTTCAGGTCGACCCTTAAACTCCTCTTATTCTTTGACTTGGGATTTTGCAAAAGAGGAACTTACTTTGTCCATCAATCACTGCAAACTGCGTGTTTATTCCTCAAACCCGTGTTCTTGTAGGATGATGGATCCATGGTTCTTGTAGGATGATGGATCCATGGTTCTTGTAGGATGATGGATCCATGGTTCTTGTAGGATGATGGATCCATGGTTCTTGTAGGATGATGGATCCATGGTTCTTGTAGGATGATGGATCAATTGTTCTTGTAGGATGATGGATCCATGGTTCTTGTAGGATGATGGATCCATGGTTCTTGTAGGATGATGGATCCATGGTTCTTGTAGGATGATGGATCCATGGTTCTTGTAGGATGATGGCTCCATGGTTCTTGTAGGATGATGGATCCATGGTTCTTGTAGGATGATGGATCCATGGTTCTTGTAGGATGATGGATCCATGGTTCTTGTAGGATGATGGATCCATGGTTCTTGTAGGATGATGGATCCATGGTTCTCTGGTTCTTGTAGGATAATGGATCCATGGTTCTCAGGTTCTTGCAGGATAATGGATCCATGGTTCTCAGGTTCTTGTAGGATAATGGATCCATGGTTCTCAGGTTCTTGTAGGATAATGGATCCATGGTTCTCAGGTTCTTGCAGGATAATGGATCCATGGTTCTCAGGTTCTTGTAGGATAATGGATCCATGGTTCTCAGGTTCTTGCAGGATAATGGATCCATGGTTCTCAGGTTCTTGTAGGATAATGGATCCATGGTTCTTGTAGGATGATGGATCCATGGTTCTTGTAGGATGATGGCTCCATGGTTCTTGTAGGATGATGGATCCATGGTTCTTGTAGGATGATGGATCCATGGTTCTTGTAGGATGATGGCTCCATGGTTCTTGTAGGATGATGGATCCATGGTTCTTGTAGGATGATGGATCCATGGTTCTTGTAGGATGATGGATCCATGGTTCTTGTAGGATGATGGATCCATGGTTCTTGTAGGATGATGGATCCATGGTTCTTGTAGGATGATGGATCCATGGTTCTTGTAGGATGATGGATCCATGGTTCTCTGGTTCTTGTAGGATAATGGATCCATGGTTCTCAGGTTCTTGCAGGATAATGGATCCATGGTTCTCAGGTTCTTGTAGGATAATGGATCCATGGTTCTCAGGTTCTTGTAGGATAATGGATCCATGGTTCTCAGGTTCTTGTAGGATAATGGATCCATGGTTCTCAGGTTCTTGTAGGATAATGGATCCATGGTTCTCTGGTTCTTGTAGGATAATGGATCCATGGTTCTCAGGTTCTTGCAGGATAATGGATCCATGGTTCTCAGGTTCTTGTAGGATAATGGATCCATGGTTCTCAGGTTCTTGCAGGATAATGGATCCATGGTTCTCAGGTTCTTGTAGGATAATGGATCCATGGTTCTCAGGTTCTTGCAGGATAATGGATCCATGGTTCTCAGGTTCTTGTAGGATAATGGATCCATGGTTCTCAGGTTCTTGTAGGATAATGGATCCATGGTTCTCAGGTTCTTGCAGGATAATGGATCCATGGTTCTCAGGTTCTTGCAGGATAATGGATCCATGGTTCTCAGGTTCTTGTAGGATAATGGATCCATGGTTCTCAGGTTCTTGTAGGATGATGGATCCATGGTTCTCTGGTTCATGTAGGATAATGGATCCATGGTTCTCAGGTTCTTGCAGGATAATGGATCCATGGTTCTCAGGTTCTTGTAGGATAATGGATCCATGGTTCTCAGGTTCTTGCAGGATAATGGATCCATGGTTCTCAGGTTCTTGTAGGATAATGGATCCATGGTTCTCAGGTTCTTGCAGGATAATGGATCCATGGTTCTCAGGTTCTTGTAGGATAATGGATCCATGGTTCTCAGGTTCTTGTAGGATAATGGATCCATGGTTCTCAGGTTCTTGCAGGATAATGGATCCATGGTTCTCAGGTTCTTGCAGGATAATGGATCCATGGTTCTCAGGTTCTTGTAGGATAATGGATCCATGGTTCTCAGGTTCTTGCAGGATAATGGATCCATGGTTCTCAGGTTCTTGCAGGATAATGGATCCATGGTTCTCAGGTTCTTGTAGGATAATGGATCCATGGTTCTCAGGTTCTTGTAGGATAATGGATCCATGGTTCTTAGGACACAGAAGTAGAAGTGCTGCATCCATCCGCCTGGTGGCACTGGTGAGCCGGATGTTTTGCGTCAGTCAGGTGTCCATTTACGGCAGCCCGCCATTTCCCTCGTGCACACTTTCCGCTCGTGCACCGCCTGCGCCGCTCTGCTACATGCTACGTGCTAACGCCTGAGACACTTTTGTCTGCAGTCAGAAGAACCGCGTGAACCGGGGAGAACCACCGAGGCGAGCCGTCAGGGAGAACCGCCAGGGGCCCCGCACACACACCGGCTCCTCTTCAGTCTCATGGTGTGACTTTTGTCCGCACACTGGAGGAGCTCAGGTAAGAACATTGCGCTGCCATTTCCGCGGTTTCACACGTTAGCATTAGGCTAATGCTAATCCCGACAGTTTGAACGTGAGCGTGATGGACACAAGCCCGGACAGAGCGACATTAGGTTGAAGTGCTGTTGTCTGTCCTGTGATGTTGTGTTTGGAGGAGATTTGTGGGTTTGAACCGTGGCTTCATGCTAATGCTGCGGTGTCCGGGTCTTTGTGCGCGACTCGCGGCCGCGTTCCGTGTCCGGGCCCCGGGGAACCGTATGTTTTGAGGCCGCAGCTGCACGAAAACTCTTTTGAACTTGTTTGCTTGCACCGATCTTCGATTACGCCTCACGGAACACATGTTCTCCCAAGCAGGTGCCAAGCTACTTCATAAGGATATTACGAGTTCTGTCCGCGGGAATGCGTTGGTCCCTTTGTGTCCCCTGGGCTCGGGCCCCGCGTTTGGACCGTGTATCACTCAAACTCTCGCGTTCCAGTGATTGAGTGGGAGGTATATTTTAGTAGATGTTTAAACATGTACACTTAATGTAACTGACTAAATTCAATCCTTGTAATTGTATGTTTAAAATGTGTGAGTCCTGAGCCCCGGTGGTGGTGCTAATGTTGTTGTTGTTGTTGTTGTTGTTGTTGTTGGGCAGTTCAGAGAATGTGATTTGGTTCTAAACGTTCAGTGTGAAATATTGATCATGTGCTGGTAAAATTGCTTCCCTGAGCTGTGTAGAAGTGATTCAGTCGTCTGGTGATCTTGGTTGCAGTAGTTGTAATTGAGAACATTATTCCCCTAACCCTGTATTTATTAGGAGGATAAATTTGCAGTACAAGAGAACAGAGTTTAATTAATTTGTAACAGTATTTTCTATTTTCCCAGGTAAAAGATGACCCAGTTTTTGCCCCCAAACCTGCTGGCACTGTTTGCGCCGCGAGACCCCATTCCTTTTCTACCGCAGCTTGAGAAGCTTCCTCATGAGAAACACCACAACCAGCCATATTGTGGCATCGCCCCTTTCATCCGACACTTTGAGGTGTGTACAGACGAGAGCACTGATTTGGTGCCTGCTGTGGTCATGTCTCATAATGTTCTCTTTCCTCCAGGATCCCAGAGATGCTCCTCCGCCAACCAGAGCTGAGACCAGAGAGGAGCGCCTCGAGAGGAAGGTGAGCCACCAAGTGCAGGGCACGTTTCCACTGGTTCACTTTGGAGTGCATCTATGGTCCATTATTGTCTCCACTATCATAAGTGAATCATACTGGCCAATTCAAACAATCCAAACTGGACTGAGTCTAAAACAGATTCCCTCCTTTAACTCTTTGGATGATTGGACAAGAGAGGATGCAGGTGAAAAGACTGCAAAAACTAATACTTTTTCACCAAATGCTGACTTGATCTTGTGCTAAAGCTCTGATGCTAACTTTTATGTTGAGCCTTAGCAACACAAAGCTAGCAAAGCACGTTAGCAACAGCTGTTTCCTGTTTATGGCCGCACGGCACTCGCTTTGTCAAGAGCCACAGTCTGATATTTCCAGGTCATAAAGCTTCTGACATGATCCAAAGCCAAAGCACGACATAAAGAGAGGTTCAAACGCGGCGTAGAGGCTTTAGCCACGCCCCTCACATGCATAGAGGCTTTAGCCACGCCCCTCACATGCATAGAGGCTTTAGCCACGCCCCTCACATGCGTAGAGGCTTTAGCCACGCCCCTCACATGCAGCGAAGTCAAAGAAATGAGGCAAAACTGTTCCTGTGCACGCTAGCTTTAGCAACGCCCCCAACACACACACACTTGAAGTACTTTTGTGAATTGCTGTGCTCGGCCTCAGGATATAAAATATAATTCAGGAGTATTAAGATTAGCTTTATGTAGAAAACATGAGTTAACGTATTTCCCCCGCACAGTCGCGCCGGGAGTGTAAGCGGCGGCGCCGGGAGTATAAGTCGCATCCGCCAAAAAATTATAATAGAGAAGAAAAAAACACAAGTTACAATGGAGTATGAAATGCGGTTGCAATCGTGAAAATAACAAATATCACATAGTCGCTCCGGCGTATAAGTATAAATAGAAGTCGCACTCTGGCCAAAACTATGAAAAAAGGTGCGCCTTATTGTCCGTAAAATAGGGTATGTTTGGGTGACGTCAGTTGCTCCTGCAGCAGAGCTCCGCCTCTGGACAAAGAGTCTGAAAATGGATACACAGGATGACATTAAAAGAACTGTTCAACGCTCTGAACTGAATGGTATGGGAGCCCGGGGCCTGTCTGAGTGAAGCCCATGTCAATGTAGCAGCAGAAGTCTCCCTGTGGCCGCCCTGTCCTTTGTAGCTGTCCAGTGTAGGATGCACACTTTTAAAATGTAGTTGGAGCTCTTTGTGGTCAATAGTCTGTTAACCAGTTACATCAACGCTGTGATACTATAATAATCATAACTAGACCAAGCATCTTTAGGTGTATGGTTTCAGTGTATAAGTCTAAACATACTATTACATGTGTATAAGCCTAAACACACTATTACATGGTGTATAACCCTAAACACACTATTACATGGTGTATAAGCCTAAACACACTATTACATGTGTATAAGTCTAAACACACTATTACATGTGTATAAGTCTAAACACACTATTACATGTGTATAAGTCTAAACACACTATTACATGGTGTATAAGTCTAAACACACTATTACATGTGTATAAGTCTAAACACACTATTACATGTGTATAAGTCTAAACACACTATTACATGGTGTATAAGTCTAAACACACTATTACATGGTGTATAAGTCTAAACATACTATTACATGGTGTATAAGTCTAAACACACTATTACATGGTGTATAAGTCTAAACACACTATTACATGGTGTATAAGTCTAAACACACTATTACATGGTGTATAAGTCTAAACACACTATTACATGTGTATAAGTCTAAACATACTATTACATGTGTATAAGTCTAAACATACTATTACATGTGTATAAGCCTAAACATACTATTACATGTGTATAAGCCTAAACACACTATTACATGGTGTATAAGCCTAAACACACTATTACATGGTGTATAAGCCTAAACACACTATTACATGGTGTATAAGCCTAAACACACTATTACATGTGTATAAGTCTAAACACACTATTACATGTGTATAAGTCTAAACACACTATTACATGTGTATAAGTCTAAACACTATTACATGGTGTATAAGCCTAAACACTATTACATGGTGTTTAAGTCTAAACACACTATTACATGGTGTATAAGTCTAAACACACTATTACATGTGTCTAAGTCTAAACACACTATTACATGGTGTATAAGTCTAAACACACTATTACATGGTGTATAAGTCTAAACACACTATTACATGGTGTATAAGTCTAAACACACTATTACATGTGTATAAGTCTAAACATACTATTACATGTGTATAAGTCTAAACATACTATTACATGTGTATAAGTCTAAACATACTATTACATGGTGTATAAGTCTAAACACACTATTACATGGTGTATAAGTCTAAACACACTATTACATGTGTATAAGTCTAAACATACTATTACATGGTGTATAAGTCTAAACACACTATTACATGGTGTATTAGTCTAAACACACTATTACATGGTGTATAAGTCTAAACACACTATTACATGGTGTATAAGTCTAAACACACTATTACATGGTGTATAAGTCTAAACACACTATTACATGGTGTATAAGTCTAAACACACTATTACATGTGTATGAGTCTAAACACCGTCAAATGTAAATATTGGCTCCAGGTTGAAGGTCAGCTCTGTTCACGCATCAGCTCGTGGGCCTCTCAATCTAACTGTACCTAGTGCCAAAGCTAGTTTACATCTTACTTTGAGTTGTTTCTGTGAATCATTGCACATTGTCCCAGACGGGCCCCAGGGCCCATCGCCTCCGCTTTTGGACTTTGTAAAGTGAATAAACCAAAGTCATGGTCCAACATTAAACTCCATTTACACCACGAGAAAAGCAGCACAGCACAACTCCTCCACTGAGCACGTGCAGGACGACTCTCCTCCACTGAGCACGTGCAGGACGACTCTCCTCCACTGAGCACGTGCAGGACGACTCTCCTCCACTGAGCACGTGCAGGACGACTCTCCTCCACTGAGCACGTGCAGGACGACTCTCCTCCACTGAGCACGTGCAGGACGACTCTCCTCCACTGAGCACGTGCAGGACGACTCTCCTCCACTGAGCACGTGCAGGACGACTCTCCTCCACTGAGCACGTGCAGGACGACTCTCCTCCACTGAGCACGTGCAGGACGACTCTCCTCCACTGAGCACGTGCAGGACGACTCTCCTCCACTGAGCACGTGCAGGACGACTCTCCTCCACTGAGCACGTGCAGGACGACTCTCCTCCACTGAGCACGTGCAGGACGACTCTCCTCCACTGAGCACGTGCAGGACGACTCTCCTCCACTGAGCACGTGCAGGACGACTCTCCTCCACTGAGCACGTGCAGGACGACTCTCCTCCACTGAGCACGTGCAGGACGACTCTCCTCCACTGAGCACGTGCAGGACGACTCTCCTCCACTGAGCACGTGCAGGACGACTCTCCTCCACTGAGCACGTGCAGGACGACTCTCCTCCACTGAGCACGTGCAGGACGACTCTCCTCCACTGAGCACGTGCAGGACGACTCTCCTCCACTGAGCACGTGCAGGACGACTCTCCTCCACTGAGCACGTGCAGGACGACTCAGACGCACATCTGCTGCTGAGTGTATTCTATGGACATGAGTCCGACGCGTCGAACGCGCGTCCGGTGTGTTCAAATCAACTTATTTTTGTAATGCCCAAAATCACAACAACAGTTGCCTCTGAGGGCCACAGGGAGAAATGAATCAACAATGTCTGTGGTGGCGATGGAGTCAGACAATGTCTGTGGTGGCGAGGGACGATGTCCCAGGGTCCTCTGTCCTTAGACTCTCCTTCTGCAGGAAAAACTACAAAAAAAACCTCTTTGGGAAAAAAGCGTAGAAACCTGGAGGAGTTCCAGTGAAGGAGAGATCCGACTCTCACAGACGGACACGAGGGAGACTGGAGCTGGACCCACTCTTCAGGCAGAAGAGGGACCGTCCACACGGGGCAGGGACCACTTCACCAGGGGAGGGGCATCTGGGTCCACAGGTCCTCAGGAGTGAGAGAAAGAAAAGAAGGCGGTGAACAGTTTGCAAGTGGAATCAAAAAATAAATATTGTTTGATAGCATAAGTAGTCAGAAGAAGAAGAGGATAGTGCTCAAGCTGTCATACTTCCCCCAGCATAGTTACTCCTAGGGCAGCGTAGCTGAAGCTGTGGGTTTATCTTTCTGTTCCTAACTACTCTGACCATAAGCGATTTCAAAGAGGAACGTTTTAAGCCTGGACTTAAATGAAGAGACTGTGTCAGCATATTTAACATGGGTCGGGAGCTGATTCCATAACACAGGAGCTTGGTAGCTAAACGCTCTACCTCCTACAGTACTTTTAGAGACTCTTGGCACCACCAGAAGGCTCTACCTCCTACAGTACTTTTAGAGACTCTTGGCACCACCAGAAGGCTCTACCTCCTACAGTACTTTTAGAGACTCTTGGCACCACCAGAAGGCCAGCATTCTGAGAGCGAAGAGCTCTGTTTGGATGAAATGGTTCTATAGCATCTTTGAGGTAGGATGGGGCCATGTCATTTATGGCTTTGTAGGTCAAGAGTAGAATTTTGAATTTGATTCTAAACTCGACGGGGAGCCAGTGAAGAGACTTCAGCACTGGCGTAATGTGCTCTCTTCTTTTTGTTCCTGTTAGTAATCTTGCTGCTGCATTTTGAACCAGTTGAAAGCTTTTTATGGAGCTTTTAGGACACGCTGCAAGCAGGGAGTTACAGTAGTCTAATCTAGTCGTTACAAATGCATGGATAAGTTTTTCGGCATCACTTTTAGGCAGGATTCTTCTGATTTTGGCTCTTGTTGCGCAAATGGAAATAGGCTGTTTTACAAGCTTGATTTATATGAGCTTTAAATGAGAGCTCCTGGTCAAATAAGACTCCAAGGTTTCTTACAGTAGAACTGGAGGCTACACTGACATTGTCCAGTGTGACTATCTGCTCAGATAGAGCGTCTCGTAGATGCTTAGGGCCAAGCACAATGACCTCGGTTTTTTCAGGGTTAAGAAGCAGGTAGTTTAGTGTCATCCAGGTTTTTATCTCCTTCACACAAGCACTAAGTCTGTCTACTTGATCGCTCTGATCAGGTTTCATTGATAAATACAGCTGAGTGTCGTCTGCATAGCAGTGGAAGTTAATGTCATGCTTTCTGATCATGTGACCTAACGGCAGCATATAAAGAGTAAACAGAATTGGACCGAGTACCGAACCCTGTGGCACACCGTAAATTACTTTAGAGCTTGGTGAGGAGCTCTGGTTTACATTAACAAATTGGAACCCATCAGATAGATAGGATTTAAACCAGCTGAGGGCGTTTGTCGTTCACGCGCTCAAATTCTGCGTCGGGCGCGATTCGGCCACAGCGCTCTGAACGAGGCTTTAGAAGCAGAGCAGGACGGTCATGGTCAGTGCTTGGATGAGACTGTTGGAACACCAGGTGCCACAGGGGGGCGCTAGAGGGAATGATGTGCCCCTAAGGCAAATCAGACACTTGGGCCCCACATAGTAAAGCGCTGAGAGTCCCTGAAGGTGGATAAGTGCGATCTACGCTGCTGTTGGAGTCATAATTCTAATAATTTGTCAAACATTTGTTTGCAGAGGAGGGAGAAGATCGAGCGCAGACAGTCTGTGTTGGAAACTGAGCTGAAACTCTGTGAGTACAGATGGTTTCTTTGAGCACACACTGTCTCTACATTAGTCTTTCTTTGACTCTTTGCCTCTGTTGTGTAGGGGATCCCCACAATGACCCAAACGCTCAGGGTGATGCCTTCAAGACCCTGTTTGTGGCTCGAGTGGTGAGTCCTGAATCTTAATGTCCTCCTCAAGCACAAGGATGTTCCTTATTGCATTTGTCCCTTTTCAGAACTACGATACCACAGAGTCCAAACTCAGGCGAGAGTTTGAAGTCTATGGCCCCATCAAAAGGGTAAGTCTTAACTTGATGATGAAGATGATTGTACAGCACATGCATTAACACTGTTCCCTGTGTTACTTCAGATCTACATCGTGTACAACAAAAGGACGGGGAAGCCTCGTGGATACGCCTTCATCGAGTACGAGCACGAGCGGGACATGCACTGTGAGTACCCCAAGGGAACACAAGTGGTCCATGAGGCGGTATGTGCACATGAAGCAGTGCACATAGTCGGGCGGGGCGGGTGTGTCCTGTAGCCCTGTGCATGTCCTGTGTTAGGCTGTGCTGTGGTGTTGTGTGGTTCTGAGGGGTAGGCTGTGTCTGAGCTGTTACCTCTGTCACAGGAGATTTTGTAAGTGTCAGACGTGTGAGCTCTGAGGCCAGAGCTCAGCTGTGGACGCGCATGGTAAGCACAAGGTGGCGCTGAACAGGGCACTACACCGTGGTAGTGCACAGGTCCTCAGCCCTGCCCACAGTGACCTCTTCATACCTGTGCTAGGAGCACAGGGGAGTGCTGGAGAGCAGGGTTGCAGGAGCTGTGCCTGGACAGAGGGAGGGGGCGGGGCAGCGGGCCTCTGGAGTGTATTAACTGTCTGTTGTTCTCATTGCCACTGCAGCCGCCAATCTGTGATGGCTATTGGCCAGAGCTGGCTGGCAGATGATGATGATTAAGATACATCTACTCTACTACCACAGCTCAGTTATGGTTGGTATAAAGGGTTTGTATGATGGGTAAGATTTCTTTCCACCCTCATATACTACTTGGAGCGAGTGGGACAAGCCTGTCCCCGTGCACTGGAATGTAAGCATTGAGTGCCTATGGACACCTATGAGCTCAGGGCAGAGCACATGTAAGACACCTGTCAGACACCTGTCACAGCACACAGCAGCTTCATCACACCAGTCACTGTGCATTCTAAATGTACCTGCCAGGACTAGTTAGGACCTCCCATCACATTCAAATTTAAGTCTACATCTAATAATATGCAAATTCAAGAGCCTGAAGAACTGTGTTCTTAGTGTTGGACAGTGCAGAGCAGACAGCACACTCCACACAGCAGAGATCAGCCCTGGGTTTGTCCAGGACAGATGGTCCACTTTAGTGATTTGTGTAGCTCTTGATGAACTGTGGGTGTGGTAAGGCCCCTATGCTTTGTGGTGGTCCTGTAGAGGCCCTGCATTTTGGATGGAGGGTACCGGGTAAGGCCCTCTGCTTGTGGGACGTGCGCTGTGTCTGCGGCAGTATCATCCAGGTTAAACCAGTACAGACTTTAATTGTAGCTTAGTTTCGGTCTAATGCATGTTGTACAACATATCAATGACTTTAAATCGATTATAACAGTTACCACCTTTCAAAATGACATTGGCCAAATAGTCTTCAGTCTTTCAGTTGTACCTTTTGGCGCTAAACGTCTGAGAGCCGCGTCTACAGCAGCAGCAGCGGCAGCAGCAGTAGTAGTAGTAGTAGAGCACATGAAGCGTAGGGCAGGGTTGGCGGTTGTTCCTGGCTGTTGGGTAGTTCATGGTAAGCCCTGGTTAAAGGTGTAAAAGGTTTTGCGCTCTCGTCTGGTGGAAGGAGGTCCTCTCCATAGTGCCTCGGCTTTTGCCCAGCGAGCGGCCCTCTGCTGGTCAGTATACAGAAGCACTGATTCCTTGGCCACATAGACCTGTTGTGTTGGCCGTGTGCTCAGCTGTGTGTCTGTGTCACTCTGCAGCTGCCTACAAACATGCCGACGGCAAGAAGATCGATGGGCGCCGAGTGCTGGTGGACGTGGAGCGTGGACGCACTGTCAAAGGCTGGAGGCCACGCAGACTAGGTGAGCCTTCCTCCTCACACCCTAAGTAGGGGGTGTAACAATTCTGTTGAATGCCCAATTCAGGATCTACAATTGGATTCATCGCCGACCGATTTTGATTCATTATTCCCACTTGAGTGATCTTAAGATCGCCGTGGTGCTGTTCGCTCGCGCCACTCACACGGTTATCTTAATACCTGGCGGTATCTTTTGGGGCGTGGCGGTGACCAGCCGCGGCACGCCACGCCCAAACCCTTCAGCCAGAACACTGGGTAAAGGAATCTTTAAGAAAATGTTATTTGTATTGCACCTTTCACAGACGGAAGTCACAAAAACACATGGAACAATAAAGAGTGAAGTCCCTAAAGCAGCTGTAACACAAGGTTATGACCTTTTATAAAGCAACAGAGTCCAGTGTATGTTTCTCACATCTGATCCATCTGTACTTCTTTTACTGCATTAACTACAGTTATTCAAATGTAGTGAAATGTGACCTTTGGCCCCCGAAAAGGTCTTGCCCTGCTGTTTTCTCATATCATTTTCTCTGGGTTATGTCATTAATTACAACAATTAAAAAATAATAAAAATATAAATAAAAATTGCTGTTCTCGGATCAATTTAAAAAAAAAAACACACACTTTAAGCCAAATTTTCAATGTATTGACTGAATTTGAGCTAAATCAGTAGACCAACCTGTTTGACGTTGAGTTCCAAAAGCAGCTCATCGATCACTTTAGATCTCAGGGGCCACCAAAGTCCTGCCAGGCCTTTTTTAATGTAGAAACGGTTCTGCCAAGAACTATTTCTCCTCCTGCCTTGAACTGGTTCTTCTCCGGAAGAACTCAATTAAACTAAAAATTAAATTGAATAGAAATTGCACCAGCTCTGTCACTTCATTTTTTCCAAACTACACAAAGTAATCGCGAAGTTACAGCTGCTAAAGACTGCAACCAAAGTGACGCCCTGCGTGTCTGCGTGTCCGCGCGCCCTGCGTGTGTCCGCGCGCCCTGCGTGTGTCCGCGCGCCCTGCGTGTGTCCGCGCGCCCTGCGTGTGTCCGCGCGCCCTGCGTGTGTCCGCGCGCCCTGCGTGTGTCCGCGCGCCCTGCGTGTCCGCGCGCCCTGCGTGTCCGCGCGCCCTGCGTGTCCGCGCGCCCTGCGTGTCCGCGCGCCCTGCGTGTCCGCGCGCCCTGCGTGTCCGCGCGCCCTGCGTGTGTCCGCGCGCCCTGCGTGTGTCCGCGCGCCCTGCGTGTGTCCGCGCGCCCTGCGTGTGTCCGCGCGCCCTGCGTGTGTCCGCGCGCCCTGCGTGTGTCCGCGCGCCCTGCGTGTCCGCGCGCCCTGCGTGTCCGCGCGCCCTGCGTGTGTCCGCGCGCCCTGCGTGTGTCCGCGCGCCCTGCGTGTCCGCGCGCCCTGCGTGTCCGCGCGCCCTGCGTGTCCGCGCGCCCTGCGTGTCCGCGCGCCCTGCGTGTCCGCGCGCCCTGCGTGTCCGCGCGCCCTGCGTGTCCGCGCGCCCTGCGTGTGTCCGCGCGCCCTGCGTGTGTCCGCGCGCCCTGCGTGTGTCCGCGCGCCCTGCGTGTGTCCGCGCGCCCTGCGTGTGTCCGCGCGCCCTGCGTGTGTCCGCGCGCCCTGCGTGTGTCCGCGCGCCCCGTTATGATTGGGTATTCAAATTCCAAAATGCATGATAAATACACATTAATGCCCCCAGGCCTTTCACAGGCCCCGCCCCCAGGCCTTTAACAGGCCCCGCCCCCAGGCCTTTAACAGGCCCCGCCCCCAGGCCTTTAACAGGCCCCGCCCCCAGGCCTTTAACAGGCCCCGCCCCCAGGCCTTTCACAGGCCCCGCCCCCAGGCCTTTCACAGGCCCCGCCCCCAGGCCTTTCACAGGCCCCGCCCCCAGGCCTCTCACAGGCCCCGCCCCCAGGCCTCTCACAGGTGCTTCTTGGTTGGTTCATGTCTCTTTGTGTGCAGGTGGTGGTCTAGGCGGGACCAGGAGAGGAGGCGCTGACGTCAACATTAAGCACTCTGGCAGAGACGACTCCTCGCGCTACGACGAGCGGCCCCTGGGCGGGTGAGCTTTTCACTGAGTGTTTTGGCTCTGATGGAGGGGCCCCTCTGACAGTCTTAACTGTGTCCTCAGAGAGCGTGACAGAGGTGACCGGCATGAACGTACCCGGGACGGTGAGAGGGAGCGGCGCCGCTCGCGTTCTCGAGAGCGCCGCAGACGTACGCGTTCCAGAGAACGAGAGAGGGCCGCAGGAGAGGATGTGGCCGGCGGCGGGGCTGGTGGCGGCGGGAGCAGGCGGCGGGACAGGGAAAGAGAGGCCCGGGGCGAGAAAAGCAGAGAGAGGAGTCGTGACAGAGAGCGCAAACGCAGGAGCCGCAGCCGCGACCGCAAGAGGGACAGGGACCGCACCAAAGGCCCTGACGGAGAGGAGGGTCCCAAAGAGGTGGTCCCGGAGGCAGTGGAGCGAGGGCCAGATGAGCAGCCAGAGGGTGAGCCAGGGGCCGAGGGGGACGAGCAGCGGCGGGACAGAGATCGAGACAGGGAGCGCAGACGCAGCCACAGAGACCGCGAGCGCAGACGGGACAGGGACAGAGAGCACAAACGAGACCGAGACAGGGACCGAGAGCGCCGGGACGACAGGCACACGGAGCCCCAGCCCCAGGACCAGGCCCCGGAGGAGGACAACGGCCCCTCGTTGAAGACACCCGAGTACTCCCAGGAGGAGAGCCTGGAGCAGGCCCCCGAGGAGCCTGACGATTACAACAATGGGGAGAACGGCTACAAGATGGAGGCGGCCGGAGAAGAGTACTGAGCGCCTCCTTTGGACTAATGGGACACGCTCCTCCAAATCAAAGCTGAGCCTCCTCAAACTGTTCATGCCTTCTTTAAATTACTGTTGAGAACCATTTGGGAGAGGGCCCCAAAGGGATGACATTTAGTTTTCATGTTTCCACAAGTGTGCTGTAAGTCTTAGTTGATGAAATGGTCTTGTGCTCTGCATGCCAGACCCATGTCCCATGAGGCCCCGTGAGGCCCCTCAGCTCGCTCTGTCCTACACAATCTGAAGCTGGAGCCGCTGGGACGGGCGGGGCCAATTGTTCTTTCTCAATTAAACTTTTTAATTATACCCTTCTGGTCTATGGTGCCTTTTCTTCTGTTGTAAGTACACATTATTGTTGAGCGGCCATTTTGGAAGCATGTGGTGGAATTGGAGTGCCGGGGTGCCCTGCCAGGGGGCCCCGCTGTGCCAGAACATCAGCTCCATAGACCTGACCAACACACGCTAGTGAAGTGTACAATATACTGCCCCCTACTCGCACGGGCACAGAATCTAAAATGACACTCGCACACGGGCACAGCGCTCCTGAACTGCTGATGCACAAACTGAAGCCTCATGTGACTTCCTTGTTTGCTACATGGTTAAAGGCGGTATGGACGATTTTTTGGCGATTTGAGAACGCAGGCGGAAGTGCTCATGCCACTCCCCCGTGCTCATGCCACTCCCCCGTGCACATGCCACTCCCCCGTGCACATGCCACTCCCCCGTGCTCATGCCACTCCCCCGTGCACATGCCACTCCCCCGTGCACATGCCACTCCCCCGTGCACATGCCACTCCCCCGTGCACATGCCACTCCCCCGTGCTCATGCCACTCCCCCGTGCACATGCCACTCCCCCGTGCTCATGCCACTCCCCCGTGCTCATGCCACTCCCCCGTGTGGACTGATACAACACACACGTGCGTTTGTTTATTAGCGCGACGGATCACATCGCATCTCTCGTCTCCTGTAGATTTCTGTCCACTTCTGCGTCAGCTCCAACTGTCTTTCTCCGTCTTCATTTTGTCCCGTACACTGAGGGAACTATATTATGATAGATCCATGCGCTTAGGCACGCGGAAACGTGGGGACGAGCCTGACGCGGCTGCAGGTGAGCGACAGGTGCGTTTTATGATTGATACGTGGCAGGACAAATGATTTATCCTCGACACGAGGAAATATGATAACAAAAAAATTGCTGAAAAAAATCGTCCATACCACCTTTAATTTGGACACGCCCTCTGAAGTTTGAACTACAAAGTCACTAGTATGCAATTATAATAGTCATTCAATTGCACTTTTAAGGAAAGTAGTAATGTAACTCTAACAATAGATGTGTAAGTAATTGTGTAAGAACATAAACCCATGTTGTAGAGCAGCTCTAATGTGCTCAGAGTGGAACACCACAACCATTTAAAGTTTTGGCTTTGTGTTTTAGATTGACTCCTTTATCTTTTTGTTGTGCATGAGCTTCTACACTAGACATAATTTATCCACACAGTGCACAGCAGCTACACACGGGGTGCGGCTCACACACGGGGGTGCGTGCAGCCTCAGCCTGCAGCCCCTCCGTGCAGCTCCAGCTCCTGCCTGCAGCTCCAGCCTGCAGCCCCAGCCTGCGTGTAGCCCCTCCGTGCAGCTCAAGCTCCTGCCTGCAGCTCCAGCCTGCAGCCCCAGCCTGGGTGCAGCTCCAGCCCCTGCGTGCAGCTCCAGCCTGCAGCTCCAGCTCCTGCAGAAGCGTCATAGTGGGCTCGTCACATGATGGACGCGCTCTGACTCTGAACAGTCTCATCCTCGTAGTGACTCCAGCTGTGACACGCCATGATCTCCTATTACCACAGCGGCAAAGACACGGACATGGCCGCGATGAGGGAGCCGCTGTGTCTGGAGAGAGGTACGTCATGCGCCAAGGGCCCGGTACAGGCCCGGTAGAAGCCCGGTACAGGCCCGGTAGAAGCCCGGTACAGGCCCGGTACAGGCCCGGTACAGGCCCGGTACAGGCCCGGTAGAAGCCCGGTACAGGCCCGGTAGAAGCCCGGTACAGGCCCGGTAGAAGCCCGGTGCTGATGAGACTGAGGATGGAGAATACGCACTTGTATCATTTACAGGCTCAGAATGTGCTGTAAAAACAGTCTGTCCTTTGGTCATTTCAGTCCAATATTTCTGACCAGGTCAGTCCCAGAACACGTAACACGTGACCAGGGGCCAAATGCAGCCCTCTGACTTTCTTCTTGGTCCCCAGGGCCCTGGTGACCATCATAATTGGTACTTTCCTAATTTGACGTGAAGTTCACTCATTACATGAAGTGAACATGAACCACATTTACTGTTGACAGCTCGTCTCCATGGAGACGTCATTGCTTTGCCTGGAATGTCCCACAATATTGTATTAAAAATCTATCTTGCATTTATTCAATCATAGTATTAAAAAAACCTTGGCTCTGCAGCTGACCTGTGGCGCCACCTGCTGGTCTCCATGGAGACCGACAACCTGAATGTCTTTAAACGCTCCATCTCTATTGAGACCACAGGGGGCCTCAGTGCTGCCCCCTGTGGTCAGATGTGTGGTCAGATGTGTGCAGGGTGGTGGAGCTCCTGGACCGGCTGCAGAGGAGCGGAGAGCTGCCTCCACCCAAACTGCAGGCTCTGCAGAGGGTTCTCCAGAGCAAGTTCTGCGCAGCCATCAGAGAGGTGCTCAGTCTCCTCCTGAACATCTGCTCCTCCTCTCCTCCTGAACACCTGCTCCTTCTCTCCTCCTGTCCCTTCACTCCTCTCCTCCTGAACATCTGCTCCTCCTCTCCTCCTGAACATCTGCTCCTCCTCTCCTCCTGAACATCTGCTCCTCCTCTCCTCCTGAACATCTGCTCCTCCTCTCCTCCTGAACATCTGCTCCTCCTCTCCTCCTGAACATCTGCTCCTCCTCTCCTCCTGAACACCTGCTCCTTCTCTCCTCCTGTCCCTTCACTCCTCTCCTCCTCTCCTCCTGAACATCTGCTCCTCCTCTCCTCCTGAACATCTGCTCCTCCTCTCCTCCTGAACACCTGCTCCTTCTCTCCTCCTGTCCCTTCACTCCTCTCCTCCTCTCCTCCTGAACATCTGCTCCTCCTCTCCTCCTGAACATCTGCTCCTCCTCTCCTCCTGAACACCTGCTCCTTCTCTCCTCCTGTCCCTTCACTCCTCTCCTCCTCTCCTCCTGAACATCTGCTCCTCCTCTCCTGAACATCAGCCCCACAGCTCCATGAACATAGTGTTGCTCCTCGTTGTAAGGGCGTGGCCCCTGTGTGCCCTGCAGGTGTACGAGCAGCTGTATGACACCCTGGACATAGTGGGGGGCCCCGAGGTGCGCGCTCAGGCTGTGGCTAAGGTACACACCCTATTTAAACTGCATAATAACTTATATCTACTTCTCACAGAACTCACTCAAAATCCTTCAGCAAATCAATGACAAATATAATAAATGAATAATTGAACAATTGATTCTTGTGAAGACATTTTCCTTGACCTGCATGTTCCAAACAGCACTATAAACCAGGAGTCTGACCGCTGCTCTGTGACCCTCAGGCTACAGTGGCCGCCTTCGCCGCCAGTGAAGGCCACGCCCACCCCCGCGTGGTGGAACTGCCCAAGACCGAGGAGGGGCTGGGCTTCAACATCATGGGAGGCAAAGAGCAGAACTCCCCCATCTACATCTCCAGAGTGATCCCTGCAGGAGTCGCTGACCGCCAGGGCGGCCTCAAGAGAGGAGACCAACTGCTGTCCGTCAACGGAGTGGTGAGACATCTGCACTGACCGCTGTGAGGCGTCCGCACTGACACTGACCGCTGTGAGGCGTCCGCACTGACACTGACCGCTGTGAGGCGTCCGCACTGACACTGACCGCTGTGAGGCGTCCACACTGACCGCTGTGAGGCGTCCACACTGACCGCTGTGAGGCGTCCACACTTACCGCTGTGAGGCGTCCGCACTGTCACTGACCGCTGTGAGGCGTCCGCACTGACACTGACCGCTGTGAGGCGTCCGCACTGTCACTGACCGCTGTGAGGCGTCCGCACTGTCACTGACCGCTGTGAGGCGTCCGCACTGTCACTGACCGCTGTGAGGCGTCCGCACTGACACTGACCGCTGTGAGGCGTCCGCACTGACACTGACCGCTGTGAGGCGTCCGCACTGACCGCTGTGAGGCGTCCACACTGACCGCTGTGAGGCGTCCGCATTGTCACTGACCGCTGTGAGGCGTCCGCACTGACACTGACCGCTGTGAGGCCTCCGCACTGACACTGACCGCTGTGAGGCCTCCGCACTGACACTGACCGCTGTGAGGCGTCCGCACTGTCACTGACCGCTGTGAGGCGTCCGCACTGTCACTGACCGCTGTGAGGCGTCCGCACTGTCACTGACCGCTGTGAGGCGTCCACACTGACCGCTGTGAGGCGTCCGCACTGTCACTGACCGCTGTGAGGCGTCCGCACTGTCACTGACCGCTGTGAGGCGTCCGCACTGACACTGACCGCTGTGAGGCGTCCGCACTGTCACTGACCGCTGTGAGGCGTCCACACTGACCGCTGTGAGGCGTCCACACTGACCGCTGTGAGGCGTCCGCATTGTCACTGACCGCTGTGAGGCGTCCACACTGACCGCTGTGAGGCGTCCGCACTGTCACTGACCGCTGTGAGGCGTCCGCACTGACACTGACCGCTGTGAGGCGTCCGCACTGTCACTGACCGCTGTGAGGCGTCCGCACTGTCACTGACCGCTGTGAGGCGTCCGCACTGACACTGACCGCTGTGAGGCGTCCACACTGTCACTGACCGCTGTGAGGCGTCCTCACTGACACTGACCGCTGTGAGGCGTCCGCACTGACCGCTGTGAGGCGTCCACACTGACACTGACCGCTGTGAGGCGTCCGCACTGACACTGACCGCTGTGAGGCGTCCGCACTGTCACTGACCGCTGTGAGGCGTCCACACTGACCGCTGTGAGGCGTCCGCACTGTCACTGACCGCTGTGAGGCGTCCGCACTGTCACTGACCGCTGTGAGGCGTCCGCACTGACACTGACCGCTGTGAGGCGTCCGCACTGTCACTGACCGCTGTGAGGCGTCCACACTGACCGCTGTGAGGCGTCCACACTGTCACTGACCGCTGTGAGGCGTCCGCACTGACACTGACCGCTGTGAGGCGTCCGCACTGTCACTGACCGCTGTGAGGCGTCCGCACTGACACTGACCGCTGTGAGGCGTCCGCACTGACCGCTGTGAGGCGTCCGCACTGACACTGACCGCTGTGAGGCGTCCGCACTGTCACTGACCGCTGTGAGGCGTCCGCACTGACACTGACCGCTGTGAGGCGTCCGCACTGACCGCTGTGAGGCGTCCGCACTGACACTGACCGCTGTGAGGCGTCCGCACTGACACTGACCGCTGTGAGGCGTCCGCACTGACACTGACCGCTGTGAGGCGTCCGCACTGACCGCTGTGAGGCGTCCGCACTGACACTGACCGTTGTGAGGCGTCCGCACTGACACTGACCGTTGTGAGGCGTCCGCACTGACACTGACCGCTGTGAGGCGTCCGCACTGACCGCTGTGAGGCGTCCGCACTGACACTGACCGCTGTGAGGCGTCCGCACTGACACTGACCGCTGTGAGGCGTCCGCACTGACACTGACCGCTGTGAGGCGTCCGCACTGACACTGACCGCTGTGAGGCGTCCACACTGACCGCTGTGAGGCGTCCGCACTGACACTGACCGCTGTGAGGCGTCCGCACTGACACTGACCGCTGTGAGGCGTCCACACTGACCGCTGTGAGGCGTCCGCACTGAAACTGACCGCTGTGAGGCGTCCACACTGTCACTGACCGTTGTGAGGCGTCCGCACTGACACTGACCGCTGTGAGGCGTCCGCACTGTCACTGACCGCTGTGAGGCGTCCACACTGACCGCTGTGAGGCGTCCGCACTGACACTGACCGCTGTGAGGCGTCCACACTGACCGCTGTGAGGCGTCCGCACTGACACTGACCGTTGTGAGGCGTCCGCACTGACACTGACCGCTGTGAGGCGTCCGCACTGACCGCTGTGAGGCGTCCGCACTGACACTGACCGCTGTGAGGCGTCCGCACTGACACTGACCGCTGTGAGGCGTCCACACTGTCACTGACCGCTGTGAGGCGTCCGCACTGACACTGACCGCTGTGAGGCGTCCGCACTGACACTGACCGCTGTGAGGCGTCCACACTGACCGCTGTGAGGCGTCCGCACTGACACTGACCGCTGTGAGGCATCCGCACTGTCACTGACCGCTGTGAGGCGTCCACACTGACACTGACCGCTGTGAGGCGTCCGCACTGACACTGACCGCTGTGAGGCGTCCGCACTGACACTGACCGCTGTGAGGCGTCCGCACTGACACTGACCGCTGTGAGGCGTCCGCACTGTCACTGACCGCTGTGAGGCGTCCACACTGACCGCTGTGAGGCGTCCGCACTGACACTGACCGCTGTGAGGCGTCCGCACTGACACTGACCGCTGTGAGGCGTCCACACTGTCACTGACCGCTGTGAGGCGTCCGCACTGACACTGACCGCTGTGAGGCGTCCGCACTGACACTGACCGCTGTGAGGCGTCCGCACTGTCACTGACCGCTGTGAGGCGTCCGCACTGACACTGACCGCTGTGAGGCGTCCGCACTGTCACTGACCGCTGTGAGGCGTCCGCACTGACACTGACCGCTGTGAGGCGTCCGCACTGACACTGACACTGACCGCTGTGAGGCGTCCGCACTGTCACTGACCGCTGTGAGGCGTCCACACTGACCGCTGTGAGGCGTCCGCACTGTCACTGACCGCTGTGAGGCGTCCACACTGTCACTGACCGCTGTGAGGCGTCCGCACTGACACTGACCGCTGTGAGGCGTCCGCACTGTCACTGACCGCTGTGAGGCGTCCACACTGACCGCTGTGAGGCGTCCGCACTGACACTGACCGTTGTGAGGCGTCCGCACTGACACTGACCGCTGTGAGGCGTCCGCACTGACACTGACCGCTGTGAGGCGTCCACACTGACCGCTGTGAGGCGTCCGCACTGTCACTGACCGCTGTGAGGCGTCCACACTGACCGCTGTGAGGCGTCCGCACTGACACTGACCGCTGTGAGGCGTCCGCACTGACACTGACCGCTGTGAGGCGTCCGCACTGACACTGACCGTTGTGAGGCGTCCGCACTGACACTGACCGCTGTGAGGTGTCCGCACTGACCGCTGTGAGGCGTCCGCACTGTCACTGACCGCTGTGAGGCGTCCACACTGACCGCTGTGAGGCGTCCGCACTGACACTGACCGCTGTGAGGCGTCCGCACTGACACTGACCGCTGTGAGGCGTCCGCACTGACACTGACCGCTGTGAGGCGTCCGCACTGACACTGACCGCTGTGAGGCGTCCGCACTGTCACTGACCGCTGTGAGGCGTCCGCACTGACACTGACCGCTGTGAGGCGTCCGCACTGTCACTGACCGCTGTGAGGCGTCCGCACTGACACTGACCGCTGTGAGGCGTCCGCACTGACACTGACACTGACCGCTGTGAGGCGTCCGCACTGTCACTGACCGCTGTGAGGCGTCCACACTGACCGCTGTGAGGCGTCCGCACTGTCACTGACCGCTGTGAGGCGTCCACACTGTCACTGACCGCTGTGAGGCGTCCGCACTGACACTGACCGCTGTGAGGCGTCCGCACTGTCACTGACCGCTGTGAGGCGTCCACACTGACCGCTGTGAGGCGTCCGCACTGACACTGACCGTTGTGAGGCGTCCGCACTGACACTGACCGCTGTGAGGCGTCCGCACTGACACTGACCGCTGTGAGGCGTCCACACTGACCGCTGTGAGGCGTCCGCACTGTCACTGACCGCTGTGAGGCGTCCACACTGACCGCTGTGAGGCGTCCGCACTGACACTGACCGCTGTGAGGCGTCCGCACTGACACTGACCGCTGTGAGGCGTCCGCACTGACACTGACCGTTGTGAGGCGTCCGCACTGACACTGACCGCTGTGAGGCGTCCGCACTGACCGCTGTGAGGCGTCCGCACTGACACTGACCGCTGTGAGGCGTCCGCACTGACACTGACCGCTGTGAGGCGTCCACACTGACCGCTGTGAGGCGTCCGCACTGTCACTGACCGCTGTGAGGCGTCCGCACTGACACTGACCGCTGTGAGGCGTCCGCACTGTCACTGACCGCTGTGAGGCGTCCACACTGACCGCTGTGAGGCGTCCGCACTGACACTGACCGCTGTGAGGCGTCCACACTGACCGCTGTGAGGCGTCCGCACTGACACTGACCGCTGTGAGGCGTCCACACTGTCACTGACCGCTGTGAGGCGTCCGCACTGACACTGACCGCTGTGAGGCGTCCACACTGACCGCTGTGAGGCGTCCGCACTGACACTGACCGCTGTGAGGCGTCCGCACTGACACTGACCGCTGTGAGGCGTCCACACTGACCGCTGTGAGGCGTCCGCACTGACACTGACCGCTGTGAGGCGTCCGCACTGTCACTGACCGCTGTGAGGCGGCCGCACTGACACTGACCGCTGTGAGGCGTCCGCACTGTCACTGACCGCTGTGAGGCGTCCACACTGACACTGACCGCTGTGAGGCGTCCGCACTGTCACTGACCGCTGTGAGGCGTCCGCACTGACACTGACCGCTGTGAGGCGTCCGCACTGACCGCTGTGAGGCGTCCACACTGACACTGACCGCTGTGAGGCGTCCGCACTGACACTGACCGCTGTGAGGCGTCCACACTGACCGCTGTGAGGCGTCCGCACTGACACTGACCGCTGTGAGGCGTCCGCACTGTCACTGACCGCTGTGAGGCGTCCACACTGACCGCTGTGAGGCGTCCGCACTTACACTGACCGCTCTGAGGCGTCCGCACTGACACTGACCGCTGTGAGGCGTCCGCACTGTCACTGACCGCTGTGAGGCGTCCGCACTGACACTGACCGCTGTGAGGCGTCCGCACTGTCACTGACCGCTGTGAGGCGTCCGCACTGACACTGACCGCTGTGAGGCGTCCACACTGACCGCTGTGAGGCGTCCGCACTGACACTGACCGCTGTGAGGCGTCCGCACTGACACTGACCGCTGTGAGGCGTCCACACTGACCGCTGTGAGGCGTCCGCACTGTCACTGACCGCTGTGAGGCGTCCGCACTGTCACTGACCGCTGTGAGGCGTCCGCACTGACACTGACCGCTGTGAGGCGTCCACACTGACCGCTGTGAGGCGTCCGCACTGACACTGACCGCTGTGAGGCGTCCACACTGACCGCTGTGAGGCGTCCGCACTGTCACTGACCGCTGTGAGGCGTCCACACTGACCGCTGTGAGGCGTCCGCACTGACACTGACCGCTGTGAGGCGTCCGCACTGTCACTGACCGCTGTGAGGCGTCCGCACTGACACTGACCGCTGTGAGGCGTCCGCACTGACCGCTGTGAGGCGTCCGCACTGACCGCTGTGAGGCGTCCACACTGACCGCTGTGAGGCGTCCGCACTGACACTGACCGCTGTGAGGCGTCCACACTGACCGCTGTGAGGCGTCCGCACTGACACTGACCGCTGTGAGGCGTCCGCACTGACACTGACCGCTGTGAGGCGTCCACACTGACCGCTGTGAGGCGTCCGCACTGTCACTGACCGCTGTGAGGCGTCCGCACTGACACTGACCGCTGTGAGGCGTCCGCACTGACCGCTGTGAGGCGTCCGCACTGACACTGACCGCTGTGAGGCGTCCGCACTGACACTGACCGCTGTGAGGCGTCCGCACTGACACTGACCGCTGTGAGGCGTCCACACTGACCGCTGTGAGGCGTCCGCACTGTCACTGACCGCTGTGAGGCGTCCACACTGACCGCTGTGAGGCGTCCGCACTGACACTGACCGCTGTGAGGCGTCCGCACTGACACTGACCGCTGTGAGGCGTCCGCACTGACACTGACCGCTGTGAGGCGTCCGCACTGACACTGACCGCTGTGAGGCGTCCGCACTGACCGCTGTGAGGCGTCCGCACTGACACTGACCGCTGTGAGGCGTCCGCACTGACACTGACCGCTGTGAGGCGTCCACACTGACCGCTGTGAGGCGTCCGCACTGTCACTGACCGCTGTGAGGCGTCCGCACTGACACTGACCGCTGTGAGGCGTCCGCACTGTCACTGACCGCTGTGAGGCGTCCACACTGACCGCTGTGAGGCGTCCGCACTGACACTGACCGCTGTGAGGCGTCCACACTGACCGCTGTGAGGCGTCCGCACTGACACTGACCGCTGTGAGGCGTCCACACTGTCACTGACCGCTGTGAGGCGTCCGCACTGACACTGACCGCTGTGA